>NW_022436968.1:20492672-20501518 GCF_009761245.1 Sapajus apella | reverse complement strand
CAAAAAAAAAAAAACAAAAAAAAAACAACAAAGAGAAATGAAAAGACTTAAGGAGAGGTTTACTGGAGGGGGTCTAGGAGGCTCTTTAATAGAACCTCATCAATCTTCCAGGAGAACTAGAAGCAATCCCGTTTCACTCTGAACATGGATGAGAAAGTATATAGTTCCATCCTGTGACCACAAGGGGAAGATAACCTTATGATCAAGCTAATAAAGTGAGCTGAAGGGAGAAAGAAGCCAGGCTCTTGATGATATTGCTGAGCTAAACACTGCGCTACCTGTTACTCAGCTCTTTAAGCCATTGTGTTAAGTGCAACCAAATTCATCCTAAATGATATTTCTAACAACTAAAACCACCCATATGACAAATATGAGATTGAGATAGTTTGGATGTTCTGTCACCTCCAAACCTTATGTTGAAATGTGATCCCCAATGGTGGAGGTGGGGCCTGGTGGGAGGTGTTTGGGTCACAGGGGCGGATCCCTCATAAATGTCTTGGTGCCCTCCCCACAGTAATGAGTGAGTTATTGCTCTGTTAGTTCACCGGACAGCGGGTTGTTTAAAAGAGTCCGGTGCCTCTCTCCTCAATCTCTTGCTCCCCTTTTCTCCATGTGACACATCTACTCTTCTTTTCGTCTCCTGGCCATGAGATAAAGCTTCCTGAGACCTCGCCAGAAGCCAAACTGATGCTGGTGCTGTGCATGTATGGCCTGCAGAGCCATGAGCCAAATAAATCTATGCTCTTTATAAATTACTCAGTCTTGGGTAATCCTTTATAGCAATGCAAAATGGACTAATGCAGAAGTACAGTAAGTAGCATGCATATGGGTAGAATGACACTAAATTTGAAGTGAGAAGCCTTGAGTTCTATTTCTGGTTGACATAACTATAAGTGTGACCATGAACAAATTATTTCATCTTTTTAGGCTTCAAGTTTCTTTTTATGAGGAAACTAGACAGGAAGATCTTCAGCTCTGAGATTTTATTTTCTATGAAAATGAGCTTCTCAATTCTGATTTGTGATTTATGGCTAGGATAAGGTTTAAACTAATATAATATCTCAAAAAATTAAAACTTGAGAATTAATTCCAACATTTCTGATGTATTACACCAAAGATTTCATGACTACTTGAACAAAATGCTTTCAGAATAAAACAATACTTTAAAACTCACGAGACTTAAATGATGTTAAAAATCTTTTTAATCACTATGCTATAATGAACACAGACTACCAAAAATATTTATAAATATTCTTCAATAGAAACAGGCTAGTGGGGCTGGGCGTGGCTTTGGCGGGCCAAGACAGGAGGATTACTTGAGCCAGGAGTTCAAACCAGCCTAAATGGCAAGACCCCAACTCTACAAAACGTTTAAAAATTAGCCAGGCACAGTGGCATGTGCCTGCAGTCCCAGCTACTCAGGGGGCTGAGATAAGAGAATCATCTGACTATGTCCAGGGGTTTGAGGCTACAGTGAGCTATGATCACAGCACTGTACTCCAGCCTGGGCAACACAGCAAGATTCTGCCTTAAAAAACAAAAAACAAAGAAGGCCAGGTACAGTAGTTCCCGCCTATAATCCCACCATTTTGGGAGGCTGGTACTGGAGGAGTGCTTGAGGCCAAGAGTTCAAGACCACCCTGGTGCAACATAGCAAGACCCCATCTCTATTTTAAAAAGAAAAGAAAGGAAAAAAAAAAAAACAAAAAACTGAACAAACACATGATCCTACTTTAGATGCAAGAAAGCATATTATTGGAACAACTGAAAAAAATCTAACTAAAGTCTATGAACAAGATGGTAATATGGGATCAGTGTTAATCCCATAGTAAACCATCCTGATTTTGATGGTTTCCTATGGTTATGTGGGAGGATGTCTTTGTATTTAGTAAATGCAAACTAAAGAATTAAAGTATAACATGGCATCATGTCTATAACTTATTCTCAAAGGTTCAAAGAATCTGGATATACAAGGGTATATAAGCACTCATGTACTTTTGCAGCTTTTATATAAATTTAAAATCATTTAAAAATAAAAAGGTTTTAGAAAAGACAGTGAAATCAAGACACTGAAGTCAGGCTGAGGAGCCAATCTGAGGGATATAATTTGAGCATCAAATCAATGTTTGTGACAGATTAAAACCAATTAAATAACACTAATCTGAATAAATACATGAAGATGAGAAAGCTCTTCCTTCAGTACAATATTAACAAATGAAGGAGGAATAATAAAATTACAAAATCACCATGTAAGAATCCACATAGTAAAAATGAATTCATCAAAAAAAAAAAAAAAAAAAATCAATGGATGCTACAACTAGTAAGTGAAAGTGGGAAAAGTGAATGAGTTCAGTACATAATTTGTAGTTAGAACTCGCAAAAATTGCTGATAGACTGGATATGGGTGAGGGGAGAGAAGAATCAAAGATAAATTGTGGGCACTGATTTAAGCAACTAAGGAAACGATAGTGATATTTATTGAGTTATGGCAGTCTTGAAGAAGAATTTGGTTCAAGAAGGTGAAATCAAGAGGTCATTTTGGACATGTCAAGTCTAAGGCTCCTATTCAGACATCCAAGTGTCAATATTAAAAAGGCAGTTAGAGATACAAATCTGGAGTTCTGCCGAGTTCAGGACATGAGACAGGAACTTGGGATTTATCAGGACATTAAAAATAGTAAAAAGTGAAAAACAAACTAAATTTTCAATAAGCAAACGGTAAACTGTGCTACATTCATATAATACAACAGTAAATATATTAGAAATTATTATTTAAGTCTGTATTGTTTAATCCAGAAAGATATTAATAATATCTCAAGTAAAACAAGTATCCTATTTCTGTAAATAAGTGTGCACATAGTTGGGAAATTATGGAAGGATATATCCCCAAAGTATTTACAACTGTTACATCAAAGTAGAGGAAGTAGAGCTGGTTTTCACTCCTCTCATTATACATTTTCCTACTGTCTGAATTTCCTGCAACGAATTTAAACTATCTTTTTTCTTGATCAAACAGTTTTACCTATGTTTTCTAATTAAAGATATAATACATGCTTATTGTAAAAAATTCAAACATAGAGGAATATAAGAATAAAGTAAAAATCACCTAAAAATTCCACTAGCCAGAGATAATCATCAGTCTATGATCTTCATTTCATACATTTTTCTATGCATATAAACAAACATATAATTTTATATGAGTAAGATCACAAAATACAGACTAATTACTCCTCTACTTCATACTCCCCAGAAAAAAATAACTTTAATGTTAACAACTGAGTAGGCCCTTCTACACCCTTCTCCATACTCTGCATTACTTTTATAATCACCCAAAACAATAATGTTACATTCATTTTGAAAGAAAAACTCTTCTACATGACTTTAAACATATCACAAACATATCTGCTCAGTCCACACAGAGCCACCAAGTAAAAAATAGCATTAAATATCTCTTACCTTGCTGGTTTGTGGTACTGGCAAAGAAAGTCAAACCTTTCATCTGGCACAGGTACTCTGCTCTCATTAGGATCAATAGTGCAGAATGGGAAGTTTTCTGCTGAAGCCTGACTATTGGTTAATACATTGAAGAAAGTAGATTTCCTATAACGAACAAAAGCAATTTCAATGAATTCTTAAGTTAATACCAAGAAAAACTTATCTCACTCCAATTTCAATGCTCGAATAAGATCCATGAGAAATATAAAACCAATCTAGAAAGACAGGGTAAAAGGAAGAATACATTTTTTACTAACAGAAGTGAATGAAATTTACAACAGTAAAGTGGCAGCTCATGACTTATAATTAGGTTATGCCCCTATCACAGTCTATTTGAAACTTGAAAAGCATGTTCTCAAAGAATCTTTGTAATAGAGTTTCATGTCATACTACAAAATCTATTTTTTCCATAATATACCTGATCGTACCAGTATCACTTCATCTATAACTAACATAACCTTCTCTAACATGAAATGTAGAAGACATGTCTAGTTGAGTCAATGACTTTCCAAAAATTTTGAATTGGGAAAGAGATGCTAAATGTCTGATATCTGATAGGAAGCGGGAAGTAGGGACACAGAACTGCCTTCTAATCATTAGTATGAAAGGATTACTAGCAAGTCTAGAATTGTGAATTATGAAAGTCAAAATATAAATTTTATTCAAGGTATGACTTAAATCAAGAAAATATAATATCTATTAATATGAAATAAACTAGTCACTACTTTTCTTTTTTTTTTTTTTTTTGAGACAAAGATTTTCGCTTGTTACCCAGGCTGGAGTGCAATGGCGCGATCTCGGCTCACCGCAACCTCCACCTCCTGAGTTCAGGCAATTCTCCTGCCTCAGCCTCCTGAGTAGCTGGGATTACAGGCACGCACCACCATGCCCAGCTGATTTTTTGTATTTTTAGTAGAGAAGGGGTTTCACCATGTTGACCAGGATGGTCTCGATCTCTTGACCTCATGATCCACCCGCCTCGGCCTCCCAAAGTGCTAAGATTACAGGCGTGAGCCACCGCACCCAGCCGTCACTACTATTCTAATCATTTGACTGCTATCAAGTAATATGTGCTCAGAGAAAGCCAATTCACATTAATATCAGCCATGTTTTTTAAAAAATGTGATAATACTTTATCATTCATGTTTTAAAAATATGAAAAAAGAAAATTTTTAAAATAAACAAATATGATAATACAACACCAAATATAATATAGAGTAAAATCCAAACAAAATTTAAAACTCTTAGTGGCCACCTTTTAAGAATACTAGGTGATCAATTTTTTGAAGACTGTTAAAGTGGTTACCATGTCCTTCCTATAAAAACTGTACTTTCAGAATAACCAATAGTTATGAAAAGAAAATTATTTTATAGACATATTCCAGCCAATAAATGAGAAAAGAATAAAAACATAGAATGGCACCATTTTTGCTACCCCTAACAAATTAATGGATCTAGGTAATAATTACCAATGATAGTACTGCAAAAGGAGGAAGAAAAAACAGTACCTCCTGAAAGAACCATAAACATCATCTGTCATCTTAATCTGATCAACACTTTACATGTTACTGCTAGTTTATAGGAAATATAGAGGACAGAACATATTAAATGATACCACAGGGATAAAATCCAGACTCTTGTAAATCTAACAACCAGATTTCTTAACAGGTCATCTGGGGGCTGGAAAGAAGCGGGAAACTTCTGCTTCTGGATGAGATGCAAAAGCTAACAGCAGACCAGCAATCCCACCCAGAACTAGAAAAGCCATCTAAAATGCAGGATACAGAAGTCATCTGTTTGAAGGGACTGGGATTCTGAAAACGAAAAAAAATTGGAAGAAGTGATTTGACCTCTATAGCCACTTTTACCCTGGGGACCTGTGTCTGTTCTGGGCAAAGGAAGGAGGCAAGGATCCAGACTTTATACCCATGGAAAGCTGATGCTGAAGGAGAAGGAAACCAGCAAAACATTTGGAGGAGACTTGGAGAACCTCAGGCATACCACCAGTTTCCCCACTCAGGGTCTTTTCCTCAAGGGAAAACTACAAAAGCCTACTCAAGTAATTGGTAACACAGACTGGCCCACTCTCCATACCCTCTTCCTCTCTCCATGAAAAAAATTAAAAATAAAGAATAATAGTTAAGTTGCCAGAACAGTCCATGAATCCTTATTTATCAAATGCAATGAAAATACTGTCTACCTATAATGGAAATATTACAGAATAATGTTGTAATAAAAGTACTTAGGACAAAATTTAAATCTATTAATTTAAACATTTATAGGACACTTGGGCCTAATATTATGAAGGCAAAATAAAATGCTAATGCATTTTTGCATACTGTAATTTAAAAATCACTCATTGCTATTACCACAGTCAATTGCAATTCTAAAAAGGCCATAAGTTGTTTATGGAGTTTTTTTCAAATTTATGGCTGTTATTATGTATAGTATATTATATTGTCTACCTGGACAAAAATACGTTTTGTGATTTTTTAAAATGTATCCCTTAAAACATATTATATGGTAAAACATAGCAAAAGAAAGTTTCTTAGGCAGAAAATATTCTTACACACATTCTAACTAAACTTAGAAGACAAATGTCCATTTTCACAGACTGTCTCATTTTAGATGAATTTTAAATTTCACGAAATCCTAGTCATCTGTAGCTTCTCACAGCTTTGTAGGTATAAAAAAGTAAAAAGAAATAAGGAAGAAAGAAAAAGAAAAATTTCTAAGGATCATATAGGCTTCGGTGGCAACTAAAGACATTTTGATCTATTCAAATCTATTAAGAAAAGGCTTGCAAAAGCAAAGAATTTGAAAGTTTTGGCCTATGCCTTAAGTGTTAAAGCCTGTAGGCTTTTTGTAAAATGACAACTTTTTAAACACACACACACACACACACACACACACACACACACACACTCTTAGATCCCTTGAGGTTAATATTAAAGCTTAAAAGTAGGAGAAAGATTCAAAGTTATAGGAATTTCTCTCATGCAAGAATGGGTATATATAACTTATTTCAGCAATGATAGCATTAAAAGAAAAAAAGAAAACAGTGACTAGACTAAACGTGTGGCCCCTAGACTTAGGACCTAAATACTTTATTTTGGAAATTATTATATTACTCTATTAAGTAAATCTGGCTAAAAAGATGTTTTATGTAAAACTTTACACAAAGGTGCAGCATGTAATGAGAAGTAGCGATACCAGTGGAAATTCCCACAGCATTCTGAATCAACCATTTATATATAACATCCATCCAAAACATGGGATAAGAAGTAGAAAGTCCTTTCAAAATGTTTTCAATTTAGATATAACTAAACTGTTAAAAGCATCTATCTGGTAAATACGTAAGATGATAGAAATAAATACCAATGCATGTATACATGGGTGAGTATAATTACATATTTCCTAACTCAATCAGACAAGAAGGCCTAAAAACAGTAACACTATAGCAGCAATGATCACACCTAGAGAAATGTCTATTCTGAACAGATTTTCTGCAAAGAAGAGACACAAATGGCCAAAAAAATATGAAAAAATGCTCAACCACTAATCACTGGAGAAATGCAAATCAAAACCACAATGAGATATAACCTTACAATTATTAGGATGGCCACTATCAAAAAAACAAAACAGCAAGTATTGGCAAGAATTAGAACTCTGTGGACTGCTGGTATACATGCAAAGTGGTACAGACACTATGGAAAACAGTTTGAGGTTCCTCCAAAAAAAAAATAAATAAAAGTAGAATTACCATATGATCCAGCAATTACACTTCTGGTTATATATCCAAAAGAGGATCTCAAAGAGATATTTGCACACCAATGTTCATGGTGGCATTACTCATAATAGCCAAGAGGTAGAAGCAAATGTCCATCAACAGATGAATGGATAAAGAAAATGTTATCTACATACAATAGAATATTATTCAGCCCTTAAAAAGGACATTCTGTCACATGCTACAACATGAATAAACTTTAAGGACACTATGCTGAGTAAAATAAGCCCATCGCAAAAATACAAATAACTTATGATTCCACTTATATTCATATACTCATATATTCTACTTATACTCATATGAGATATCTGGAGTAGGCAAAATCATGTAAACAGAAAGTAGAATGGTGGTTTCCAGGGGCTGTGGGGAAAGAGAAATGGGAAGTTGTTCAATGGGTACAGAGTTTCCCATATGCAAGACGAAAAAGTTCTAGAGACCTGTTATACAACAGTGAATATAGGTTAACACAATTGAACTGTACATTAAGAATGATTAAGATGGTAAATTTTATATTACTTTTTTTTTTTTGAGACAGATTTTCACTCTGTCACCTGGCTGGAGTACAGTGGTGCCATCTCCACTCACTGCAACCTCAGCCTCCTGGGTTCAAGTGATTCTCTTACCTCAGTCTCCAGAGTAGCTGGGACTACAGGTGTGTGCCAGGACAGCCAGCTAATTTTTTGTAGTTTCAGTAGAGACGGGGTTTTGCCATGTTGGCCCGGTTGGTTTTGAACTCCTGACCTCAAGTGATCCTCCCGCCTCAGCCTCCCAAAGTGCCGGGATTACAGGTATGAGCCACTGTGCCTGGTCATATATTATGTGTTTATTAACATAATTTCTTTAAAAAGCATCAAACTCAAATGGATAAATACTATACAAAATACCTAACCAGTACTCTTCAAAAATAAATCTTTAAAGGTTATGAAAAATAAAACATTCAGAAACTATCGAAGATTGGAAGAGACAGGAGACATGAGGACTAAATGCAACATAGTATTTTACACTGGAAAAGAAAAAGGACATTAGTGGGAAAACTGGTGAAATCCAAATAAAGTCTGTAGTTTAGTTAATAGTAAAAAAGTAAATACAGTTAACATTTGAACAACACTGCTTTAAAATGCATGTTCAAAGTGCATGTGTCCACTTATACATAGATTATTTTCAATAAAATTTACAGTGAGTATGCCTGCCCCTCCTTCCTCTCTATCTTCTGCCTCTGCCACCTGAGACAGCAAGACCAAACCCTCGAACTCCTTCTCCTCAGTCCACTCAACCCACTCAACATGAAGATGACAAAGACCTTTATGATGTTCCACTTCCACTTAGTGAATATTAACTACATTTTCTCTTCCTTATGATTTTCTTAATAACATTATTTTCTCTAGCTTAGTTTATTGTAAGAACAGAGTATAGGATAATATAAATAAAAAATAAAGCTTAATCAACTGTTTATGTTATTGGTAAGGCTGAGTCAATAGTAGGTTATTAGCAGTTAAGTTTTGGGGCAATCAAAAATTACACACAAATTTTTTTTTTTTTTTTTTTTTTTTTTTTTTTTTTTTTT
>NW_022436968.1:20311107-20492572 GCF_009761245.1 Sapajus apella | reverse complement strand
CCCGCCTCGGCCTCCCAAAGTGCTGGGATTACAGGCTTGAGCCACCGCGCCCAGCCTACACACAAATTTTTGACTGGGCCAGGGGTCAGCGCTCCTAATCCCTGTGTTGTTCAATGGTCAACTGTAATTTCTTTCTTTCTTCTTTTCTTTCTTTCTCTTTCCTTCCTTCCTTCCTTCCTTTCCTTTCCTTTCCTTTCTTCTTTCTTTCTTTTCTTTTTCTTTCTCTTTCTTTCTTCCTTTCTTCTCTCTCTCTCTCTCCCCCCCCCCCCCCCCCTTTTTTTTTTTTTTTTTTTTTTTTTTGAGATAGAGTCTCACTTTATTGCCAGGCTGGAGTGCAATGTCACAAACACTGCTCACTGCAGCCTCAACCTCCCAGGCTCAAGACATCCTCCAGTGTCAGCCTCTCAAGTAGCTGGGACTACATGTGCATACCACCACCCCTGGCTAATATCTATATTTTTTGTAAAGACAGGGTTTCACCCTGTTGCACAGGCTGGTCTTGAACTCCTGAACTCAAGCAGTCTGCCCGCCTTGGTCTCTTAAAGTGCTGGGATTATAAGTGTGAGTCATCATGCCCAGACCTCAACTGTACCTTAAGGAGCAAAAAAAAAAATTATTTGAAATTATGTAGCGATACAGCAATATAGACTAGAATTCTGAAAAAGAAACTCATTTAAAATTTTAAAACTAGGTGGCGCATGGTAGCTCAAGCCTGTAATCTTGAGGTCAGGAGTTCGAGACCAACCTGACCAATATGGTGAAAGCTCATCTCCACTAAAAATACAAAAATTAGCCAGGCGTGGTGGTAGTTGCCTGTAATCTCAGCTACTCGGGAGGCCGAGGCAGGAGAATTGCTTGAACCCAGGAGGCGGAAGTTGCAGTGAGTGGAGATCATGCCACTGTACTCCAGCACGAGCAACACAGCGAGACTGTCTTGGGGAAAAAAAAAATTTAAACTTAAAACCCATTAATCTATGAAGTACTTCTAAGGCACATAATTACTGCTGAATACCAGGAAAGAGTGATTAGGAAAATAGATCTGTTGTTCAAAATGATCATTCAGAACATATTAAAAAGAGAAAGTAAATAATTCCCAACTCACAAATTTCTATGAAACAGCAGGCATTCTGGAATGTTGACAAGTATACAATAAGATTTAAATTCATTTAAAATGATATTGGGGAGTTTTGATTCCCCTCTGCCACAAGAACTGCCCTCCTGCTATAAACAGCTAGAAAATCAGACAAAACCTATGAAATAAGCTTTCACACAAAGGACAGTACGTATCACAGGACTGTGTTCCCTGAGAGAGTAACAAATAAACTAAGCTCTACAATTCCTCTAGCTTACTACTTACTAATGGTTTCAAAGTCACCATTCCAAGAGGGGAAACCAACAGAACCCAGCAGTCACACCAAGGTGAAGAGACTAAGATGAGAGTTAGGAGGCCAAGGCAACTAGAATTTACGGGAGAGTACGCTAGAAAGGCAGGAGCTACACAGAGAAAGTGCTCTGAAGAGCCACAGAGGGTCCCTTCAAGAACCTGGCTAAGTAATGATTTGCGCATGAGTAAATTCAATCTCTACAAGTCCAGGGAAAGAACCACCCAAATGTGGTAGGATGAACGATTCTCAGGGCTCACACAGAGATAGGAACAGTTCACATTCCTATGAGCCAGAGTGGAGAGATCTTGTAATACAAGGGTATTTGGATAGAGTCCTCAAAAGGGTCAAGTCTTAATACTAGGGCTTAAGTAGCACCAAAGCACAAAATCTTATTAATCCATCATAAGAAAGCATAAGAAGAAGCCTCAAAACAATTAATCTGATACATAAATAACTAAATGCCATACCAAGGTCCAATATTCTTTAAAGAAAAACAACAATATTTAGCATTTAATATAAAATCCGCAGTGTATGAAATCTAACAAAAATTATAAGACATACAAAAAAGCAGAAATATATATGCCAAAATCAGGATAACAGTCAATAAATACAAACATACTGAGGAATGAGAGATGAAGTAATGAGAGATGAAGTAGCATAAAAGGACTTTAAAATAAATGGTACAAATCTTTTTAAATTTTTCTTAAGGATATAAAAGCGAATATAAAGACAATGAGGAAGAAAATGAAACATATAATAAAATCCAAATAAAATTATTGTGAAAAAATACAGTATTTGAAATAAAATGAAATTGAAACGAAAAATACACCGGACGTGATTAGCAGCAGACTGGACACTGCAAAGAAAAGACCTTGAAGACAGCAATAAAAGTATCCAAATGAAGCACAAAGAGAGAAAAAGACTAGAGAAGGAAATAACCAGAGCTTCAACAGGATACTTTCTAGGGAAGAACACGCATTTACAGTCGTGCATCACTTAATGATGGGGATATATTCTGAGAAATGGGTCCTTAGGCAATTTCATCATTGTGCGAACATTATAGAGTATATTTACACAAACCTAGATGGTACAGCTTACTACACACCTAGGCTATATGGGTAATACAAGGGTATTTGGATAGAGTCCTCAAAAGGGTCAAGTCTTAATACTAGGGCTTAAGTAGCACCAAAGCACAAAACACAGGAAGCCTACTGCTTCTAGGCTAAACCTGTACAGCATGTTACTGTACTGAACACTGTAGACAAATGTAAAGGCAGGTATTGTGTATCTAAACATAGAAAAGGTAGAGTAAAAATATAGTATAAAAGTGGTACAGGACACTTACCATGAGTGGAGCTTGCAGACCTGGAAGGTGCTCTGGGTGAGTCAGTGAGTGAGTCATGAGTGAATGTGAGAGCCCAGGACATTACTGTACACTACTGTAGACTTTATGAACACTGTACATTCAGGATACACTAAAATTATTTTTTAATGTTTTTCTTCAATAATAAATTAACCTTAGCTTACTTTTTACCTTACAAACTTTAATTTTTTAAACTCATTGAGTCTTTGTAATAACACTTAGCTTAAAATACAAATACATTGTTAGCTGTACAAAAATTTTTTCTTTATATCCTTATTCCATATGCTTTTTAAAATATCTTTAAAGTGTGTTTTTTTAAACCTTTAAACCTTTTTGCTAAAAAACAAGACATAAACATACACAATAATGTAGGCCTACACAGAGTCAAATCATCATTATCATTGTCTTCCACCTATACATCTTGTCCCACTGGAAGGTCTTCAGGGGCATTAACACACATGGAGCTGTCATCTCCTATGATAACAATGCCTCCTTCTGGAATACCACCTGAAGGAACTGCCTGGGGCTGTTTTACAGTTACTTTTTTTTTTTTTTTAAATAAGTAGAAGGAGTGCACTCTAAAATAACAATAAAAATTACAGTATAGGCTGAGCACACAGGTTCATGCCTGTAATCCCAACACTTGGGAGGCTGAGGCAAAAAGATCCCTTGAAGCCAGGAGTTCAAGACCAGCCTAGGAAACACAGGAAGTCCCTGTCTCTACAAAAATATATTTTTTTAATTAGCCAGGTGGGGTGGTGTGTGCCTGTAGTCCCAGCTATACACAGGTGGCTGAGGCAGGAGGATTGCTTGAGCCCAAGAGCTCTAGCCTGCAGTAAACTATGATCAGGCCACTGTACTCCAGCCTGGGCAACAGAGCAAGACTCTGCCTCAAAAAACAAACAAAAACTAACTATAGTAAATACATAAACCAATAACACAGTCGTTTGTTATCAGGTATTAGATACTATACATAATTGTATATGCTATATGTTCATATGACTGGCAGCACAAGCTTGTTTACACTAGCATCACCACAAATGTGTGAGTCATGCCTTGCACTATGAAGTTACCACAGCTACAATGTCACCAGGTGATAGAAAATTTTCACCTTCATTATAATCTTATCGGACCTCCGTCATATATGCAGTCAGTCATTGACCAACATCATTATGCAGCACTTGTAATAGGCGTCCCAGAAAGGGAAAAAAGTGGAAGATTATCTTCAAAGCACTAGAAGAATAACTGTCAACCTAGAATTCTACCCAGTGAAAATATCTTTCAAAATGAAGAAGTAATAAGCACATGAAAACATGTATACTTAGCCATCAAGAAAACACCAACTGGCGAGGCACGGTGGCTCATGCCTGTAATCCTAGCACTTTGGGAGGCCAAGGTGGATAGATCATCTGAGGTCAGGAGTTTGAGACCAGCCTAGCCAACATAGTGAAACCCTAGCTCTACTAAAAATGCAAAAATTACCCAGTGGTGGCGTACAACTCCAGCTACTCAGGAGGCTAAGGCAGGAGAATCACTCCGAACCCGGGGGGTTGGAGGTTGCAGTGAGCCGAGATTGTGTCATTGCACTAAAGCCTGGGCAACAGAGCAAGACTCCATTCTCAAAAACAAAAACAAAAAAATCCAAAAAACCACAGATCAAAAACTTCACAACTTGGTTATAATAAAAAAGATGGTAACAAGTGTTAACAAGATGTGGGATACTAGAACCTACCTACACTGCTTGTGTGAATATAAAATGGTGCAACCACTGTGGAAAATAGTTTGGCAGCCCTCAATAGCTAAACATACAGTCACATATGACCCAGAAATTTTACTCCTAAATATATACCTAAGAGAAATAAAAACATATGTATAAATAAAAATTTATATATCCTAAGACTGAAGCAGCCAAGAGTACAAATAACATATTGTACTGAAATATACAATATGTCATATTATCACTGAAAGATACTGTGGTGCCAGAAAGTAGAGAGCACTCGAAAAATAAAGAGGACATGTCAAAAGGAGTATAAATGAACATAAAGGCTCCTAATCACCAAATCTGGGCAATTTGAGCAACAAAATAACAACAGTAATGGATTACAACCAAAAGAATAAATTAAGAATCTATATTGATATAAATAAGCTATAATGAAATACTTGAATAAATGGGGAACTTTCTTTTACAATAGAATTTTACACAATAGAATTTCCATTACTCCTTCTATAAATTGTTTCTTCTAAATGTAGAAGAAATAAGGAATATTTTTTAATTTGGCAAACACCACAATAATTGTTTCAGTAAGAATCAATAATACATGCCAAAATTAGGGGGCAAAAGTATGAGAAACAATGTATGTACATAATCTCAAAGGATCCCCTTCAAGATGCTTATTAATTGCAATGGGAAAAATAATAACCCTTTCAGTTAACTCTTGTTGGTATCAGAAATCTGTCAGATACCAACAAACAATCAAAGTTAACATCACCAAAAATGGACAAGTCAACATCATGTGCTTTCTAATACACTGTATTGAAAAGCATATGTCACTTCTATGCCCCAAAGTGCATAATTTGAAATTAATCATGAGGAAACATCAAACAAACCCCAAATGATGGCTGTACACAATAACTGGCCAGCACTCTTCAAAAGTGTCAAGGACATCAAATACAAAAAGACACTGAGAAAGAGTTCCAGGTTAAAGGAAACTAACGAACAAAACAATTAAATGCAGCTGGGCACAGTGGCTCATGCCTATAATCCTGGCACTTGGGAGGACGAGGTGGGAGGATTGCTTGAGGCCAAGAGTTTGAGACCAGCCTGGGCAACACAGTGAGAACCCATCTCTACCAAAAAAAAAAAAAAAAAAATTTTAAAATTAGCCTAACACCGGGCCGGGCGCGGTGGCTCATGCCTGTAATCCCAGCACTTTGGGAGGCTTAGGTGGGTGGATCATCTGAAGTCAGGAGTTTGAGATCAGCCTGTCCAACATGGTGAAACCCTATCTCTACTAAAAAACTACAAAAAATTAGCGGGGCATGGTGGTGGATGTCTGTAATCCCAGCTACTCGGGAGCCTGAGGCAGGAGAATCACTTGAACCTGGGAGGCGGAGGTTGCAGTGAGCCAAGATTGCCCCACTGTACTCCAGCCTGGGCAACAAAAGCAAAAGTCTGCCTCAAAAAAAGAAATTAACCTGACATATACCATGTGCCTGCAGTCTCAGCTACTCAGGTGGCTGAGGTGGAATGAACACTTGAGCCCTGGAATTCAAGCCTGCAGTGAGCTATGATCAAGCGAAGGCACTCCAGCCTGGGCAACAGAATAAGACTCTATCTCAAAAAAAAACTAAAAACAATTAAATGCAACATACAATTATGGACTGAACCTTGGACCAAAAAGAGGACATTGGTGGGACAATTAGTAAATCAATGTTTAGTTCCTGATTTTGATTATTGTACTATAGTTATAAAGATTTTAACACTTAGGGATTGCAAGCAGAGGTTAAATAGTAATTTTTAAAACTATTTTTGTGAGTGTGAGATTTTTTTAAGCATGAAATTATTTCAAAAAAATTTTTTTTCCATATGGGTCTTGCTATATTGTCCAGGCTAGAGTGTAGTGGCTATTCAGAGATCTCACTATCCATCAGGACAGGAGTTTTGATCTGCTCTGTTACTGACCTGGACCAGTTCACCCTCCTTAGACAACCTAGTGATCCTCCACTCCTGATAAGTCACCATATTGATGATGAACTTAGTGTGGACACTGGATCGGCCCTGTGGGTAGCACTGCAGACACCCAATCAGCATAGCACACTACAGCCCAGAACTCCTGGGCTCAAGGGATCCTCCTACCTCAACCTCCTGAGTAGCTGAGACTACTGGTGGGCACCACTAAGCCCAGCTCAAAATTTTTTCTAATTTAATTTTAAGTGAAAAGTCAAGTAAACTGGCAAGAGATCATTGTAATACATACCCAACAAAGAACTCATATCCAAAAAAAAAAAAAAAAAAACTCCTAATCATTAAGAAAAAAACCCAGACTTTTTATATAAGATATCCAATAACATATGAAAAGATGCTCAAAATTACAAACCATCAAGAGATATCTCTGATATCCATAGATACCTGTCTTCTCTGTAGACATGGGAATCTGACTCTCAGCTTAACTTTATCAGCTTTTTAGAACAAAAATACTCAGATCACCGGTATTTGTAGCCTAGAGAATAATTTTCCTCCTGTGAGTTCCTTTGAGCAATCAAGAATGGAGCTTGTAAAAAACAAGAAAGCTAAGAATCAACTAGGAAGACTTCTAGGAACACATAGGCATTACACATTTTGTATTAGGAAAATAGTGGACTGCAGTGGACTGAAGATGGCCACACATTTTTTGTCACTTCCGCCATCAAGAGGTGGAGTCTATTTCCCCTCTCCCCATGTCTCTGGGCTAGTGTCATGACTTGCCTTGACCAAAAGATTTCTGTATAAGCATGCTATGCCACTGCCACACTTCCATTGTCTCGAGTCAGACACCAGGATATAGGAAGCTTGGTCTAGAGACCATTTAGAAAGAGAATAACACCAAATATAAGAGAAGTGCCCTGACTTTTAGCCAACCCTGCTAAGATCCCAGATCTACTGAAGTGGCTATATTGGATCTTCCAGCCTCAACTAGCCACCACCTGAATGCAGTCACTTGAGGGATCCCAAACAGACCAGCAGAAGACCTATCTAGCTCACCTACATTCCCAACAAAGAAAAACTGTTACTGTTTTAAACTGTTACTGTTTTGGAATGGTTTGCTACACAACAACAGACAACTAAACAATGATGATAACTCTCTTGTGATTTTTTTTCCCCAGCATTTTCTACAACCTCTTCCCTCAGCAATAGTAAATGGCTTTCACAGATGCTGTGATTGGTCTCTAGAAAATTGGGAGAAGGCAATTTGCAGAAACACCAAAATGTATTCCCAGAAGCAGCGGCTAAGCAAGGCAATTACTCTCCTGGGGCAATTTGTGAGTGTTTAAACAGTATACTAGCTGCCCCTAATATCCATTTTCCCATTCTTTCAGAGTAATCGTTGTTTGTTTTTTGTTGTTGAGATGGAGTCTTGCTGTTGCCCAGGCTGAAGTGCAGTGGCACAATCTTGGCTCACTGCAATGTCTGCCTCCCAAGTTCAAGTGGTTCTCCTGCCTCAGCCTCCCGAGTAGCTGATTACAGGAATGTACACATCCAGCTAATTTTTATATCTTCAGTAAAGATGGAGTTTCACCATGTTGGCCAGCCTGGTCTAGAACTCCTGACCTTAAGCGATCTGCTTAACTCGGCCTCCCAAAGTGCTGGGATTACAGACGCGAGCCACCATGCCCGGTAATAGAATTTTTAACCGAACATGTCAAAATAAAGACTACATTTTCTTGCCTTCCTTGCAACTAAATTCTTGTGACTAAATTCCGGACAAAGGGATGTTGGCAGAAGTATAATATGGCAGTTTACAGGAAAAAGGCTGCTAGTAAAGTTTGGCCCCTTGACCCTTCGATAACCAGCTGCAATTCACAACACCCTAGACCAGCAGCCCTCGACCTTTTTGGCACTAAGGACTGAACCATGAATTGGCTTCATGGAAGCCAATTTTTCCACGGACCGACGGTGTGGGGAATTGTTTCAGGATGAAACTGCTCACTTCAGATAATCAGGCATTAGATTCTCCTAAGGAGCGTGCAACCTAGATCTCTTGCATACGCAGGTCGCAACAGGGCGCACGCTCCTCTAAGAATCTAATACAGCTGCTGACGTGGCCAGAGGTGGAGCTAAGGTGGGAATGCTCACTTGCCTGCTGCTCACCTCCTGCAGCGCCGCCTGGTTTCCCACACGCCACACAGATCCCACAGATCGGTATCAGTCCGCAGAATGAGGTTCGGGGACCCCTAGCCCTAGACCTTGAGGATGTGGCCACACCCTAGGGATTGCCGAGCTGTGAACTGAAAGGAGCATAGGTAACTGAGGACTTCATAAAGAGGTCCACTATACCAATCTATGACTGCAAAATGTACATTTTTTTTTACATGAAAAAGAAACTGGTTATCTGGGGTTTTCCGATGCTCTTAATTGAATCTAATCCCATCTGATGCAGTGGATAGCAACAAGACGAGCGATCCCTCACAGAAATAAAGAAGTTTGGAATATTGTATCTAAAGGTACTTTCCCCCCAACATTCTCTTAAGCCTCACAACCACAATGATACACTGGTCCAACAGGAGCTCATTCATAAAGGGTCACTCGGTTGAGAAAAAGCAGTACAGAGCTAGAAACCAAATCTCCATATTCTTTCTACTTCATTAAAAGAGGCCATTGAAACATGTCTCCTTGCCCGGCACGGTGGCTCACGCCTGTTGGAATTACAGGCGTGAGCCACCGCGCCGGGCAAGGAGACATGTTTTTATTTGAGACAGAGTCTAGCTCTGTCGCCCAGGCTGGAGTGCAGTGGCGCGATGTTGGCTCACTGCAACCTCGGCCTCCCAGGTTCAACAATTCTCCTGCCTCAGTCTCCTGAGTAGCTGGGATTACAGGTGCGTGCCACCATGCCCAGCTAATTTTTGAATTTTTAATAGAGATGGGGTTTCACCATCTTGGTGAGGCTGGTCTCCAACTCCTGATCTCATGATCCGCCTACCTCAGCCTCTCAAAGTGCTAAAATTACAGGCGTGAGCCATCGCGCCCAATTGGAGACATGTTTTAATAGGAGACATGATTTTGGAGGCTGAGCTGGGTAGATCACTTGAGCCCAGGAGTTTGAGAACAGCCTGAGGGCACCATGGTGAAACCCTGTCTCTGCAAAAAATATGAACGTTAACCAGGCACAGTGGTGTGTGCCTGCAGTTCCAGCTACTCAGGAGGCTGAGGAGGGAGGACTGCTTGAGCCTGGGAGGTTGAGGCTGCAGTGAGCTGTGATTATGCCACTGCACTCCAGCCTGGGCAAAAGAATGAGATATTGCTCAAAAAAACAAAAACATGTCTCCTTATCACTAAATCTACACCCAGACATCAAAGGGGAAATATGTATTTCATTAACAAATAATTACTAAATATCTACTATGTTCCAACACCACTGTATCCCATTAACAAATACTAAATATCTACTATGTTCCTAACATGTCTAGGCACTAGAAATATGCCAATAAGCAAGAACAAGATAATCCGTGCCTTCATGGGATTTAAATTGTAATGGGGCAAATGTCAAATTGCTTATTAAATTAGATAATATATATAAAGCACTCAGAATAGTGATTGGCATACAGTAAATGTTCAATAAATATCTGATTAGCTATAAATATTACCTCTAAGTTTCTGGGTCATCAGCCTTATGCAGACTAAAAAGTAAGCCTTTCTATTCGCCCAGGTAAAACCAAGAGATTCTCTAGATGGTTTTGTACTGAATGTCCTTACTTTTGATCAACATCTGTCCCCTTCCCACAATCTATATCTTGTAGACCTATACAGAAGCAGACAGGTCCAGTCAGATTTCCTTACTCAGGAATTGGAATTACAGGAGAGACAAGAGATGAGAAACAACCAGAAGTCCAAGGATTCACATGGCTGAGCTCCACATGGATCCATTTCTGCCAGCACCACTTGGCTCCTATCCCTCCTGAGGCCTGGCTGTTCGGATCCTAATTCATTCATTCCAATAAACCTCTTTTTCTTGCTGAAAATAGCCAGAATTGTTTTGCTTACAAAGAATCCTACCTGACATACTTGGGTGAAGTAAGATCATTGTACAAAAAGTGGTGTTTACAACCAAATACAATTAATTGCCAAAACTTATTAAACTGTACCTTTAAAATGAGTGAATTTTACTATTAGTGAAGTATACCTCAATGACATTGGGCGGGGGAAGCATTTTATTTAAAAGTGTAAACAGCACATTTATTCTGAATAATAAAATATTTTTAGGTTATTTCCATGTACATTAATTTCATTATACTCTGTGACTAAAAAGCTTATACAGTCGTCACTCCGTAGCTGCAGGGGATTGGTTCTAAGATTCCAGCAGATCAAGTCCCTTATATACAATGATGTAGTATAATACCTAATGCAATGTAAATGTTAGGTAAATAGGTGTTTACTGTTTTGTTTTTTTATTGTTTTCATTTTTTATTTAAAAAAAAAAATTTTTTTTTTTTGAGATGGAGTCTCACTCTGTTGCCCAGGCTGGAATGCAGCAGCACGATCTTGGCTCACTGCAACCTCTGCCTGCCCAGACTCAAGCTATTCTCCTGCCTCAACCTCCCAAGTATCAGGTTCCCACCACCATGTCCAGCTAACTTTTGTATTTTTTTAAAGTAGAGATGGGGTTTCGCCATGTTGGCCAAGCTGGTTTCGAACTCCTGACCTCAAGTGATCCTCAGCATCCCAAAGTGCTGGGATTATAGGCGTGATCACCCATGCATAGCCAATTTTTTTAAAAAATATTTTTAAGATTGGTTGAATCCAAGGATGTGAAACCACAGATATAGAGGGCTGCCTATATGTACAGAAAACACTTAAAATGGCCCATTTTAAAGTAATCCTGTTTAAAGTCAAGTTGTTATAAATGTAGCAATTCTAGAATGAGAAGTATGTGAATATCTAAAAACTGTATCTTCCTTACCAGTGCCATATTAGCTCACAACATAATGATCACACCTTGCTTTCACGTTTATTGATAGCGCTCTACAGTACTTTAATTATTTGTTTTGCTTACATTTCCACTCTCTATTTAGTCTTACTTTACAAGCAGACTATATCACAGCAGGAAACCCCTTCAAAATGCAAACCTCTTCAAGCTCCAGGAACGACTGAAATCAGGACATCCACATTTGTTCATGTTTTACATTACATGAATTTAAGACATGCCTCACTTGGTCACACCATGTTCTACTCACTGAGGAATCCCTATGACAGAAGCTCCTAGGAATACCTAAGAACATGATTGTCCTACCTGCCACCAACCTAAAAGACCACAGTACATCCCAAAATACCCTTGATCACCTTCACACATCCACATTGAATCTGTTACCTATTAGTACATCCTAATATATTTTAAGGTTAGTGAAAGGTTAAATAATGAAAAAGAAGACTTGGGCAGGGCATGGTGGCTCACACCTATAATCCCAGCACTTTGGGAAGCTGAGGCAGGCAGATCACCTGAGGTCAGGACTTCAAGACCAGCCTGGTCAACAAGGTGAAACCCCGTCTCTACTAAAAATACAAAAACTAGCTGGGCGTGGTGGCATGCACCTACCTCCCCACTAACTCCAGCTACTCAGGACACTGAGACGGGAGAATTGCTTGAACCCAGGAGGCTGAGGTTGCAGTGAGTCAAGATCGTGCCACTGCATTCCACCCTGGGCAATAGAATGAGACTCCATCTCAAAAGAAAAGAAAACATTACAAAAACTCAAATTTCCGTTCTCAGAACTTTCAGATTTAGACATTTTGTAATAGGAACCCTAACAAGTTCCACTGCAAAATTCAAAACTGTCACCTCCTTCTCCATCAAACTTATAATGGAGCTTTCAAATCTATATCCTAAAGTATCCTACTGCGTGGCATCTGGTAGCCAGCCTAGGTAGGTACTACACATAGCCAACCAGCACTGAAATCAATAAAATAAATCTAAAGTCTAATTTTGCAAGGTTAATAGTCTGGCTTCCTGGCCTCTTTTCTTCAACTTAAATTTTGATTACCTCATTGTTCCCATTTCTACAATAGGACCCCAAATATTTACACAATGAAAATAAGAAAAGCCCCAACATTCACCTACCCAACATTTGGCAATCCAACAATACCAATTTTCAGTGAGGTTCCAAATCTTCCAATGATTGGGGGTGGTTTAATTCCATCACCTCCCTTCTTGGGGGGCATCTGAAATACCAAAGCAGACATATGAACAAAACTTTTTACTATCCACATGGACCCAAAACACATTTCATCACATAAAATGTATTACTGAATCAAGATTAAGAGCAAAACATACTATAGATAGCGATCCAAAACTAACGGCTAAATCCACTTTTTTTTTTAACAAAAAATTTTTTAAAGTCCTGTAAACATATCTGATTCTGATGGTTGTCAAAGGAGTCACTGCTGAGAAGTCCCAGAAAGACTGATCTAAAATCAGTATTTGTTGGGCCGGGCATAGTGGCTCAGGCCTGTAATCCCGGCACTTTTGGGAGGCCAAGGTGAGCGGACTGCTTGAGACCAGGAGCAGAGACCAGCTTAGCCAACATGGAGAAACCCCGTCTCTACTTAAAAAAAAAAAAAAATACAAAAAAAAATTAGCCAGGCACGGCGGCGTGTGCCTGTAATTCCTGCTATTCGGGAGGCTGAGGCTTGAAAACTGCTTAAACCTAGGAGGCAGAGGTTGCAGTGCTTTGAGATCGCGCCACTGGACTCTGCCTGAGCCACAGAGCAAGGCTCTATCTTAAATAAATAAATAAATAAAATCTTTGTGGCATCAGGAATCAAAGATAAAAGAGTTTAGCTACCAACCTTACATCCAGACTGCTCACAAAACACTTTCTTAACCTGATATATGATTATATGAACGAAAACATTTAGAAGCAGGTACACAGATAAGAATAAAAGAAAATTCCATTCTAGAACCACCAGTAACTAAGTCACCCTTCACACCAAACCATTTCTCTAGAATCTGGAATCTGATTTTTCCCATTCACTCACAACCCCCATTTTTCACATAGATGAACACCCACCAGGTACTAGGGTCCTTCCGCCAAGTTCCTCCCACCTTTGGCACTGAAGGTACGGCTCATCAGTCATCATAAGCAACCTCCAAAATCTACACCATGGTGACTATTTCTAATCGTAAATGAATCGAATAAACCTTTTTATTTACAAGTCGAAACTTTCTCTGTCCCTCACTAGTTCTGACTCCTAATTCGTACGTGCGGAATTAGTGCCAAGGGAAATCACAAGGACTGCTAAGCTCAAGTCTCAGAAGCTGGGAACTAAAACTGTCCCTGTCTTCTGGCTGAGAGTTGTACCTCCTAGGACCACACTGGGGCTCTGCCCTTGTAGTAATATTCCAGCCTCTGATCCTTGACCCCGAGGGCCAGGAATTTCCCTTCTCAGCCTCCTGACACCTGTTCCTGGCCAACCCCCAGGCCTCCAAGGCACAGATAACATGAACAGCGCCGGTCGGGTCCTCTGGCATACCGAGCGGTGGCCAGCCGCCCACCCAAGGCGGGCCTCACCCCCCATCCTCCCCCTCCGGACTGGGCCACTGGCCGTCCCGCCCTCAGGAGAAGGCTTTCGCCAGGGCTTTCCCGCGTGAGGCGTAGGCCGATCTCCCGACGCGCGGCCTAGTCCGGCAGCGCCTCATTCATCCACACACCCCGACACCACCCGCTGCCCTGGCCCCATCTTGGCCACCGGGCCCAGGCCTCGCACCAGCCTCAGGGCAATGGGCCTGGGCACCCAAGACTTGGCGGAGAGCGCGCCCCCGGGCTCCCTGAGGACCTCACCGTGTTCGGCCTGCGCGATGACACGGGGTCCCAACGGCAGCGAGAAAAAGGTCCTGCCGGCAGCCGGAGGCGGGGATGAAGGAGGAGAGAACGCAGGCCCAGCCCCTCCGCCGAGCTGCACGCACACTGCCGCGGCAGCGGCGGAACGGGCGGGCCGGGCACCGAGCGGCACCTGCGCGCACGCCGTGGGCCCCGCCCCTCCCCGCCTCGCCCGCGCGCCCCGCGCATTGGCCCGACAGGCCAGGGAGGCGGGAGCAGGGCGGGAGGAGCCCAGGGTGGGAGGAGCCTCGCGGCGTCCGGGAGGGCCGGAGAGTGTAGGCGCTGGCCAAGCGCTTCCCGCGAGCTCTAGGCTTCCGCGTTAGCACGTGGGGTTTCTCGGTTCCACGTCTCCGCTTCCGCCCGGCTGCGTGGACCGGGTTGCCTCCTCACATTCGCTAGCTGGGGCCTGCAGCCCCCGCGCTTCCCCGGCTGTACTGCGAAGCGCCTTGGGCCCTGACTTCCTCCAGGAGATCCGGGGCTCCTGAAGTCAAGCTAACTGCCGCACCAGCCCCGGGGACAGCGTGGCCGCCAGCCCGTCTCCCTTTTCCTATAACTTTATTCGGTCAGTCCGTACGGAGAGAAGCTGTTAACTAAACATTCTTGAAGGAAAAAGGGACTAAGGGAAGCTTTGGTTTAAGGATTCCTTCCTCGCCTTACAGTTAAGGTGTCTGACACAGGTACTGGAACCCAGAATGCGTTTGAGCCCATTTCCCCGCTTTTCCTCTTGGCGATTGAGAGCAGGGCCTTTTGAAATTTGGGGATTTCCAATCTGGGTTTCACCACTCATTGACTGTGACCCTAGACAAACTAACTTCTCTGGACCTCAATTTCGTTCTGGATAAAATGAGGCTATTGAGACCACCTTATGAGGTTGTTAGTGATGATAAAATGAGACAATGTGTGTTGAGCTCCTAACAACAGTACCTAGCACATATAGAAAAGGCTCGTGAATAGTCACTGCTGTTGATTATTAGGATATCATCCCATCTCACCCACACCATGTCAACACCATGAGCGCCACTGGAGAAGGAATTCTTTTATTTAGGTCCTGGCTTTCAGATGCCATTCAGGTATTTGTTGTAATGAATATACCTGTCCAAAAAACTATGACACTAGAAGCTTCTTTTAAAGGGATTAGTTGCTATCCCCATTTTACTAGTAAAGGAACACCACCAGAAAGGTTGATTAATTTGGATGAAGTCACACAACTAGTAAATGGCAGCAGCATATTTCAAACCCCAATGTAACTGAAAATCTGGCTTGCAAAGTGGCTCATACCTGTAATCCCAGCACTTTGGTAGCCCAAGTGGGAAGAGGACTTGAGCCTAGGAGTTGGAAAACAGCCTGGGCAACGTAGTGAGACCCCATCTCTACAAAAAAAAAAAATTAGCTGGGTATGGTGGCACATACCTGTAGTCCCAGCTACTCAGGAGGCTGAGGTGAGAGGATGGCTTGAGCCTGGGAGCTCAAGGCTGTAGTGAGCTATATCACTGCCACAGCATTCTAGCCTGGGTATAGAGCAAGACCTTGTCTATAACAAAATAAATAAAAATTAATTAAATAAAATTAAAACTAACTGAAAATTTTGTTTTCTTTCAGCGAGAATTCATTCAACTAGAGACTCTCTATAAGCTCCAACTGAGCCACTATTCATAATAAAATTGCGTTAAGGCTTTTCCTTAGGCCTGTAACAGTGATCTACTGAGGTGAGTTAAAGAGCTTTCTCTATAATTTTGGAAATTCTCAAGGATACAGGCAACTTGATTTGGTTTTATATTATTTTTTTCTGAATATTATTTATAAATATGCCCTATGTATATCCCTGGTCTCGTACCCTTGTCACTAAACCATATATATATATAAAACAGTTATCTTGGTGCACTTTAGCTATGAAAAAGAGGGCTAACTGCACACATTTTGTGGCCACTATGAAAATAACTCTCAGGAATAGCCCTTCAAAGTGATTCCTAAATCATTTGCTGCTATTTTAGTAATGAAGTTCTATAGTGCATTCACATTGCTGCTTGTGGAAATAGGGAAGAACCATTACTTTAAAAGCTTAAGAGGCCAGGCATGGTGGCTGACACCTCTAATCCCAGCACTCTGGAAGGCTGAGGCAGGCAGATCACCGAGGTCAGGAGTTCGAGACCAGCCTGGCCAACATGATGAAAACCCTTCTCAACTAAAAATACAAAAATTAGCTGGGCGTAATGGTGGGCACCTGTAACCTCAGCTACTCAGGAGGCTAAGGCAGGAGAATCACTTGAACCTGGGAGGTGAAGGCTGGAGTGAGCCAAGATCATGTACTCCACCCGGAGCAACAGAGGACAACTCTATCCTAAAAAAAAAAAAAAAAAAAAAAAAAATGCTCGAGAATCCCAGAGAGCCCTCTCTGCCCAGCAACCAGCCACTCCAATACTGATTGAAAATGTTCCCCAGTCGTGGAGTACTAGAATCATCTTCAACTTATCACTGTCTGTTGGCCAAATCTAGCTACTTCTTCAATATCAGTATCTCTCAGATTTACCCATTTCCTTAAATTCACACTATCAAGTTCTTAAATCAATCACCTGTTTTTCTATTTATAGCTACATCTTTCTTACCTGCACTTTAACCACTTTTAAAATGCCTTGCCAAAACAGTGAGCTAGGCAGAATTTCAGGAGTGGCCAGATGCTGCTGCCAGCGCTTTCCTGATAATAGGACTCCATTTCCAACTCACTGTCACTGGGGGTCAGTTTGTATTCACAAGAAAGAAGATCTCATTGGCCAGTTCAGGTAAAGTTCTAACAAGGGTCCCATCAGCCATGGCTAGGTGGGTAAGGGTCACATAGTCAAAACAGCCATATGAGTGACTTCTCCCTCTCTACCAATGAAACACGTAGTTCTCAGGAAAGACCCTACTGGGTATCTACTATTCTACAATGCTAAAGGAAGACTCAGTGAAACAAATAGGATATTAATAGTTAACACTAATGCCAAGCCTAAAAAAGACTTTGAACAGAGGAAAGCATGTTTTTGAGCTTTTGCACAAAGTGAAGTCTATTTAGTACCCGTTTGGCTCAATGATTAGGTGAAGCCTAGAGGAAAGAATTAGATGTGGTCTAGAATGAAAATTGAGCAAAAGATTTCAGTCAGAGTGGAATGAGACTAGACCATCAGGTCAGGTCAACAGAAGGTGGCTACGGAGGAAAGATCAATGGAATGAAAAAGTAGACAGAGCCCATGGTTTCACTCTTTGCTATCATTAGCCTCTCTGGATTTTTCTTTCCTTCCCAGGCTCTGCCAGTGACCAGGGATCAAGTGAGTTGACTTAAAGTCACAAAGGATCTAGAGAATGGTTTGGGGTCAGTAATTTATCCCCAAATACAGAGTAGCTCCGTTGGAAATTCAGAGATTTATTGATCCTGTGCAGAAAGCTAAGCAACAGGAGACAGAGTACACAAAGAGAGGATGAGAAGGAAAAGAGGAAAATGGCAGCAACATGTTCACCATGTGCTTGCAAGGCCTGACTACACCTGTTGGCCAGCCCTGTTCACATCTGTGAGGGGCAGAACAGAAAACAGAATAATAGTAATAACTACACTAAAAGGGAAGTTGAGTCCTGATAATAACGTTAGGAGGGGAAAGGGACAAGTTGCACAAAAATACCCCATATAGGTAGTAACTTAAATTGCATTTTTCTCTATTACCTGTATCAGATGTTTTTCTCTCTCTACACTAAGCTTACTATCATAGCCAGTCTCCAGACTAAGGACTGGGCATAGTCCCATATACTTAGAATATCCTACTCTGAACACTCTTGTTATCGTTATTTATATAAAATTATGTTCTTGAACACCTACTCCATCCCAGGCATTGCTGTAGGCTTTGGAGTCATGTAGAATAAGATAAATATGGTCCTTTCCCTGAAGGAGCTAGCAATCTAGTGGAGTAAACAAATAGGTGACTACATAAAGAACTATATGAGAATCTGGTAAAATATATAAAAGAATATCTAAATACTTCACAATTTGAAAGTTGGAACCATCCTGGTTTTCACTTACCTTCACAACATCTGATATTATGTACCAGGCAGTGCCTAGTCATCAGACCCTTTCCTTGTTCAATCACCAGCAATACTCAGACCCTGTTAGGCATCAGCAAAGAAACAGGTTTTCCATTTTCTTTTCTTTTCTTTTTTTTTTTTTGAGACAGCATCTTGCTCTGTTGTCCAGGCTGGAGTGCAGTGGCCGGATCACAGCTCACTGCAGACTTGACCTCCTGGACTCAAGGGATCCTCCTACCTAAGCCTTCCAAGTAGCTGGGACTACAGATGTGTGCCACCATGCCAGGCCAGTTTTTTTGTATTTTTTGTAGAGGTGGGGTTTTGCCATTTTGCCCAGGCTAGTTTCAAACTCCTGGAGTCAAATGAGCTGCCCTTCTAAGCCTTCCAAAGTGCTAGGATTACAGGCATGAGCCACTGTGCTGAGCCCAAATTTTCCACTGTCATTCTACACTTGACAGAGTCTGTTTTCTAAGTTATTGAAATTGGACTGTAAGTTACTGGTGAATTAAAACACAAGTAAACAATTACTTCTATTCTAGAATTGCTCATAGCATTTGAAAGAATGCTGATTAAAGAATTCGTATATTCTAGAAACTGCTGGAGTTTTGTAATATCTATTGTAATTCATAGATACTAACAATTTAGGAATTATTTTGTTCTTATTAAGATTCAGAGTCTCCCTATGTTGCCCAGGCTGGAATGGAGTGGCTGTTCACCAGGGGACTGTTCATAGCACACTGCAGCCTTGACTTCCTGGGCTCAAGAGATCCTTCCACCTCAGCCAAGTAACTAAGACTACAGGTGCATACCACCACACCAGCTATTTTTTTTTTTTCTAATATAGAGACAGGGTCTTACTATGTTGCTCAGTCTAGATTCAAAGTCCTTGGCTCAAGCAATCCTCTCTCCTCAGCCTCCCAAAGTGCTTGGATTATAGGCATGAGCCACCACAACCAGCCTCAATTTACGAATTCTTAAAAGAAAAATGTACATATCATTTTCCCAGAGGCAACATAAAAAGACATATCCTAATTCATAAAAGTAAATATATTATCACTGTATTACCTAGCTAATACTTCGAGATACAAATAACAGAAGTTTTGATTCAATGAAAATGTATCATATGTAACAAAGTACAGAGCGGGAGAACAAGGCTGATAGATTCAATAGCTCAACACTATTTTCAAGGATCCTAATTCTTTCCATGTAATGTCTCTGTCTTCCTTGGGCTTCCCTGGTTTTATTCTTTTTCTTCTTTTTTTTTTTTTATTAGACAGAGTTTCGCTGTTGTTGCCCAGGCTGGAGTGTACAATAGCGTGATCTCGGCTCACTGCAACCTCCACCTCCTGGGTTCAAGCAATTCTCCTGCCTCAGCCTCCCAAGTAGCTAGGATTACAGGCATGCACCACCACCTGGCTAATTTTTTTTTTTGTATTTTTAGTAGAGATGGGGTTTCTCCATGTTGGTCAAGCTGGTTTCAAATTCCTGACCTCAGGTAATCCGCCCATCTTGGCCTCCCAAAGTGCTGGGATTACAGATGTGAGCCACTGCAGCTGGCCCTAAGATGATTCTTAGAAGTCATGACTACTGTTACTTTGGGTGGTGTCTATCATCCCATAGCCCCTTCACTCTAAGAAGGGTTCATTTTCCTCATCAAACTGAGACCTAGCCTTCCTGCTTATAGCACATGAACCCTCCAGCTACAGTAGATTGGACTAGGGATGGATGAAAACCTGACCCAAACTGTGCAAATTGAGATTCTCTTTCTCTCTAGGAGCTGGACTTAGAACATAGCAACAAATAATATCAGTTGCTTAAAGGAGAACATAGAATCAGGTCTATGTCAAACAATTTATTGACATGTAGATATTCTAAAGAAAGAGAAAAATAAACACCGAGGGAGGAAGAAGGGTAATTTATCAGCCATCTATATGGTTCTGGGGAAACTGAGAGGGGAAAGAGTCATCACAAGTTCTGTGTTTCCAGTTCCAGAGTCTAGTTCTCCTAAAGTCCTGTGTATTTTCTGAGCTTGGACTCTGTGAGATAGCACTGTGTTCTACCAAGAATTTCTGTTTTCTCTTTAATACATTTGCAGTGGGTTTCTATTTCTTATAGCCAGACAATGGTTGCAATGGCCAAAGCAAACAAAAATATATACTCTCTCCAGAACTGTTAATATGTTTTGGGGCACAATGGTCCAATGTTTCTCTTAGCTGTAGTTTTTTCTTTTGGTTTGTTTTTTTGTAGAAACAGTCTTGCTATGTTGCTCAGGCTGGATTTGAACTGTTGATCTCAAGCCTCCCACATCGGCCTCCCAAAGTGTTGAGATTACAGGTGTGAGCCACCACATCTGGCCCCTCTTACCTGTAGTTTTAAGTTATAAGACATTATTTCCCACTGTGTGTTCTGTGGAACAATGATACTCCATGTTGCAAAATAAGAGATTCAGGATCAGATAACTTTAGAAAGTGCTGTAAAACCCCTTTGGGAGACTGATAATATATATTAGTATATTTAAAGTTTTGAGACATTCTGCAAGAAAAAAGGTCTGTTAACCCAGCATTGCCAAATACATATAGCCTTCTTGATATAATGAGCACTAAAATCTCTTGGAACAGGTACTCTGTGGAGAGCAACTCTTTGAAAGTTGCTACTATAGTGATTTACGAGTACTTTTGTTTCAGGAAAAAATATATATATTGAAGAATGCTGTCTTCCTTTGCCTTTTAACAACTAACAAACAAACAATAAAATGATAACAAGGAAAAAGAGAAGTGAGTTTCAATCCTAAGGAAACCAGTGCTCCCACAAGATGCCTCACTATCAAGAAGAAATTTAAAATTAGAATTAAGAGTCTTGAACTATATTTCATTCTGGATGAGAAAATGTGTTTTCAAGTGGAGTAAAAGATCTCCAAAGAGTGGGATGAAATTTGTAGTTTTTCTTAAACGACCTTAGCAAATTAGGGATCTCCCTCTAGAAACTGTCTTTAGGATGCCCTGACAGCCAGTACAAGAACTCCTGATTAGAATAGCCATTTTTTAATACTATTTCTGTGCCCTGTAAGAATTAGCAAGACTAAAAAGATTGCTTAATACATTGGCTTCCTGACCAACTGAAGTAACAAATAAGGGCTCAGTTTGGTACATCTTTTAAATTACAGCTACATTATACAAATGATCTAAAAATCAAGAGAGGAGTGTACTAACAATCATCCTCAGGATCAAACTATTTTTTTCTGTTTATGTTTGTCTTTTAAGAGGTTTTTAGGTTGAGAAAAAGATAATGATGATTAAACCCCTATTGTCTGAAACACTGCTAACCACTTTACATTTGGGACCTCATTTACTGCTCCAGATAACTTTTCTGTGAGTATTTATTATTACAACCCTTTTACAGCTAAGGACACCAAGTCTGTAAAAAGCTAGGAAATTGTATTAGATTGATTGATTGATTATCGGAATCTCACTCTGTTGCCCAGGCCAGAGTGCAGTGTCAATATCTCGACTCACTACAACCTCCGCCTCCCAGGTTCAAGCAGTTCTCCTGCCTCAGCCTCCAGAGTAGCTAGGATTACAGGTGTGTGCCACCATACCGAGCTAATTTTTGTTTTTTTAATAGAGATGGGTTTTTGCCGTATTGGCCAGGCTGGTCCCAAACTCTTGACCTCAGATGATCTGCCTGCCTCGGCCTCCCAAAGTGCTGGCATTACAGGCATGAGCCACTGCACCTGGCCACTATTTTATTAGTTTTTAACAACTGTTAGATTGCATAAAACCAGTTCCATCTGACTTCAGAGCTCTTGTACTTTCTATTTAAATATGTTTTTCCCACAGTAGCCAAATGATGTTACAAACGTAGTATAGAAAAAATGCAATCTAACAGCATAGATCAAAAAAGAAGTGACTACACACCTATTAGAATGACCAAAATCCAGAACACTGAAAACACTGAATGATGGCAATAATATGGAGCAACAGGAACACTCACTTATTGCTGATGTGAGTGCAAAATGGCACAGCTACTTTGGAAGACAGTTTGACAGTTTCTTACAAAATTAAACATACTTTTGCCATACAATCTAGCAAATTGCATTTCTTGGTATTTGCCCAAAGGAGTTGAAAACATATTAACACAAAAACCTGCACATGGATGGCAGCTTCATTCATAATTGCCAAAACCTGGAAGCAACCAATATCCCTTTCAGTAAGAATTCTAGATAAATAAATGTTGTTACATCTAGACTATGGAATATTATTCAATGCTAAAAAGAAATGAGTCCTCAAGCCACGAAAAGATATGGAGGAAACTTAAAATACATATTACTAAATGAAAGAAACCCATCTGAAAAGGCTACATATTGTTTGATTCCAACAATATGACATTCTGGGGAAGGCAAAAGCAATGGAGTCAGTGAAAGGATCAGCGGCTGTTAGGGTTTGGGGGAAGGGAGGAAAGAATAAGAGTACAGAGGATTTTTAGGGCAGTGAAATTACTCTGTATGATACTATAATGGTGAATATTTGTCATTATGCATCTGTACCTACCCATAGAATGTACAACAGCAAGAGTGAATCCCAATGTAAACTATAGACTTTGGGTGATATTGATGTGTCAGTGTAGGTTCATCAGTTATAACAAATGCACCACTCTGATGAGAGACGTTGATAATAGGGAGGTTATGCATGAGTGGGGCAGAAGTATATGGGAAGTCTCTATACTTTCCTCTCAATTTTGCGGTGAACCTAAAACCACTGTAAAAAAAATAAAGCCTGTTTTTTAAAAGAGAAAATAGCTGGGCACGGTGGCTCACACCTGTTATCCCAACGCTTTGGGAGGCCAACGCACACAGATTGTTTGAACCCAGGAGTTCAAGACTAGCCTGGGCAACATGGTAAAACCCCGTCTCTATTAAAAAAAAAATGCAAAAACTTAGTTGGGAAGGGTGATGCGCACCTGTAGTCTCAGCCACCTGGGAGCTGAGATGGGAGAATCACCTGAGCCCAAGGAGGTCGAAACTGCAATGAGCTGTGATCGTGCCACTGCATTTTAGCATAGGTTACAGAGCCAGATCCTGTCTCAAAAAAAAAAAAAAAAAAAAAAGAGGAAGAAGAAGAATGTGTGTGTGTGTGTGTGTGTGTGTGTGTTCTTTTTACTGAAGCAAAAGATTAATTGAAATATTTTCTGTAAAAAAAAAAAATTGACCTCAAAGGGAACTTCTAGGATTTCTGTTTTTAATCATGACTATTTCAGTTCTGTAAATATGACTATTAACAGTGTTGGAAGACATATTTAGTATATCAGTAGGCTTCAGAATTCAAAGAGAAATAAGAGCCTGGAAACATTAAGGCTTCAATGTTCATGATGTGACCAGGATTATCTAAATTGAGGCAATGATTAAAATGTTTTGTCAAGGAACAGTTTATTCAGGGAATCCTGGATGAATTACTGTGAAATCAATGGTGAACTATTCAGTGATGCATATAAGTAGGAAGATGAGGTCCCAGAATGGTTTCTTTCCATTTCTTCTGTCTTTTAACCTCAGTTTTCATTGCAGCTTGAAGACAACTGTTTTCTAATGATGCTTATAAAATCAAAGAACACTGCCTGAAAAAGTACCAACAAAACTGTTCTAAGACAAATAACTGTATATCAAGTTGATATAACCAAAAAAACTCTTATAAAACAAATGAATTTAACTGTGTATCAAGTTATGTAACCATAAAGGGAAGAACAATTTTCAATTATTTTAGAACATAAGACTTTGACTATGTATTCTTAGAAATATGTATTCTAAGGAGAAAAGGCGATTTTTTTTTTTTTTTTTTGAAACAAAGTCTCACTCTGTTGCCCAGGCTGGAGTGCAGTAGTGCAACATTGGCTCACTGCAACCTCCACCTCCTGAGTTCAAGCGATTTTCCTGCCTTAGCCTCCCAAGTAGCTGGGATTACAGGCACGCACTACTGCACTTGGCTAATTTTTGTATTTTTAGTAGAAATGGGGTTTCACCATGTTAGTCAGGCTAGTCTCAAACTCAAAAAGGCGAACTTTAAACTTCATTTAGGCCAGGATTACACCAGTAATCCCAGCATTTAGGGAGGCCGAGGCAGGCCAATCATTTGAGGTCAGGAGTTCAAGACCAGCCTGGCCAATGTGATGAAACCCTGTTTCTACTAAAAATACAGAAACTAGGCAGGCAAGGTAGCACATGCCTGTAATCCCAGCTACTTGGAAGGCTCAGGCAGGAGAATGACTTGAACCCAGGAGGCAGAGGTTGCAGTGAGCTGAGATTGTGCCACTGCACTCCAGCCTGGGTGACAGAGCAAGACTCTGTCTTAAATAAATAAATAAATAAATAAATATTTTAAACCTTCGTTTAATAGTCTAATGGTTAGCAAATATATATGTATCATTTTGGAACTTTTGTAGATATTATAGTACAAAAGATTGTGTTAATGTGTTAAGTCCAAAACTTTCTGTGTGAGTGATGAAAAGACATAAATAGACAAAGGAGTAAAAGCCCTATAATCTCTTATTTCCTGAAAAAGCGTAGATGCAGTGGCAACCTAGTGGCAATGAACAGTCACATGCCCAGATTATATAATGATCCTCTTAACCATGGTTTCCGTTTTCAAGGTTTTAGTTACCTATGGCCCAAAAATATTAAATGGAAAATTCCAGAAATATACAATTCATAAGCTTTTAATTATGGGATGTTCTGAGTAGCATGGTAAAATCTTGAGCTGTCTCTCTCTGTCTCACCCAGGATATGTATCATCCCTTTGTCCAGTGTATCCATGCCCTGTATGCTACCTGCCCATTAGTCATCAACATCATCTGCTCCTGACAGCCAACCATTGCCATTGTTATGGCTTCATGATCCAGGATCACCCAAAGCAAATTCTCCTCGTTTTGATGTATTGTCAGACGGTCATTTGTAGTCTAATACTAAGTTACAATGCCTGCGTTCATTCACCTCACTTCTTCTAATCACATAGGCATTTTATCAACTCACATCATCACAAGAAGTATTGTACAGTAAGATATTTTGAGACAATATATTCACATAACTTATTACACTATATTTTTGTTCTGTTTTATTAATTTTGCTAACATTTTCCTGTTCTAATTTATAAATTAAACTTTTTTTTAGGCTAGTAAAGTAAAGGAAGCAGGAGTGAGGAAGGAACAAAGAAATGTATAACTGGTTGTGATCAAATTAGTTGTAAACACCAATGCAGTTGAACCAGCTTATAAATTAAACTTATCACATGTATATGTAGGAAAAACTTAGCATACATAGGATTCGTACTATCGTGGTATCCGGCATCCATTGCAAGTCTTAGAATGTATCCCTATGGATAAGGGGGTACTACTGTACCATTTTTAAGATAACTGCTTCCAGGTCTTGGACAGAAAATGTACCTGAAAGCAAGAAAGTTATCAAAGACTGCTGGGGTCATATCAAAATGACCCAAAAGTCAACTTCCTCTGGGGCCTCCTTCCTCTGGACAAATATGGAAATATTTAAACATCCAAAAGAAAAATGACTGCGACCGATTGAAACACACTGATTGTATAAAATCCACGAATTCACAGTGATATGAAAAAGAAAATGAAAGCTAATTGATTGATTAAACAAAAAGTCACTGGTCATCATTAGAAGCAGCTGGCTACCATAATGAAGACCCACTAATGGGTGGCTTAAACAACAGAAATTTATTTTCTGACAATTCTGGAGGCTGGAAATTTAAGATCAAAGCATTGACAGGGTTGCTTTCTTCTGAGGCCTCTGTCCTTGACTTGTAGATTGCTGTCCTCTCTTGTGTCTTCATTGTGGTCTTCCCTCTGTACTGTCTGTATCCAAATTTCCTCTTCCTATAAAGATAGCATTTGTATTGGATTACAACCCACCCTGATGACCTCATTTTAACTTATTTACCTCTTTAAAGACCTGTCTATAAAAACAGGAATGGAGAGTTAGGACTTCAACACATGAATTTTAGGAGACATAATGTAGTAAGGACAGGTGCCAAGTGCATACTTTGAAAATTCAAAATTAAAGGAGAAGAGAAAAGAATTTATCTTGCCTCTCCTGTAGAAACTGTGTTTTTAAGTCATTAAATAGCCCTAATTGACAAGAGAAGGGCCGGGTGTGATGGCTCACATCTGTCATCCCAGCGCTTTGGTAGGCCGAGGTGTGCGGATCACCTGAGGTCAGGAGTTCGAGATCAGCCTGGCCAACATGGTGAAACCCTGTCTCTACTAAAAATACAAAAATTAGCCAGATATGGTGGTGCATGCCTGTAATCCCAGTTACTCGGCCTTGAACCCAGGAGGCTGGCATTGTAGTAAGCTGAGATCACGCTGGTGTAGTAAGCACATCAGCCTGGGTGACGGAGAGAAAAGAGAAATACAATTAACAAATGTAAAAGGAATGATAGATTTAGAAAACCATTATTATGTGGGTTAGGCAGTGCTTATCAATAGATGATGAAACTGTTAAGAGAAAGGTTGCTATTTCACTGTTCGAAGTAAAACTTAAGCTGTTACCCCTTGATTCCACCAATTTAGCATCACTAAAAGTGAGACAGCCAGACATTATATGCCTCTTGATACGATGCTGTATAAAGTACATTGCATCACCAGCAAGATATTCCTGCTAAAGAAGTTAAAACAGAATCTATGCGCCTTTAGTTCTGATTTTCAGTTTATGGATGATACAGTGGATAGAAAGACAAGTTTAAATGACACTACAAGGAAACAACTATCCAACCCAGAATATAGGACTGGACTGTGTTCTACATGATAACTGACCTGATTTTTGTCAGCAGGTTAATGGCATAAGAATATTTAAAAAGAGCCAGGCATGGTGGCTTATGCCTGTAATCCCAGCACTTTGGGAGGCTGAGGTGGGTGGATCACTTGAGGTCAGGAGTTCCAGACCAGCCTGGCCAACATGGCAAAACCCCATCTCTACTAAAAATACAAAAATTAGCTGGCTGTGGTGGTGTGTACCTGTAGTCTCAGCCACTCGGGGTGGGGTGAGGAGGGGGCGGTGGCTGAGGCAGGAGAATTGCTTGAACCCGGGAGTTGGAGGTTGCAGTGAGCCATGATTGCACCATTGCACTCCAGCCTGGGCAACAAAATAAGACTTTGTCTCAAAAAAAAAAAAAAAATCAAAAAAGAGGGAGAGATCACTGTTTTTCTAGATTTAAAGAGACTTAAGAATTATGACAACAAAATGGAATGTATTGGCCTTGTTTGAATCCTGATTTCAACAAACAAACCATAAAAAGTGTTTTTCAGATAATCAAGATGATTATCAGTTAGACGATATTAAGGAAGTACTATTAACTTTTAGGTGTGAACATATGTAAAAAAGAAAGTCCTTAGTTTTTGGATAGATATCAAAGTATTTCAGGGTAAAATGATAGAGAAATGTCAAAAATTTGCTTTTAAAGTCCAGGTGAGGTGGCTCATAACTGTAATTCCAGTACTTTTGGATGCCAAGGCAGGAAGATTACTTGACCTCAGGAGTTCAAGATCCGCTTGGGCAACATGGTGGACCCTCGTCTATACAAAAGAAAAAAAAATTAGCTAGGCATGATGGCACACTGCTGTAGTCCCAGCTACTCAGGAGGCTGAGGTGGAAGGATTGCTTGATCCCAGGAGTTCAAGACTATCTTGGACAATATAATGAGACCCAATCTCAACAAAAAGTAAAAAATTAGCCGAGCTTCGTGGCTCACACCTGTAGACTCAGCTATTGGGGATACTGTGAAAGGAGAATCACTTGAGCCTGGGAGCTTAAGGCTGCAGTGAACTATGATCTGGCCACTACGCCACACTGTAGCCTGAGAGACAGACCAAGACTCTGTCTCAAAAAAGAAATACAGAAAGGAAGGAAGGAAGGAAAAGAAGGAAAGAAGGGAGGGAAATTTGCTAAAAGTAAATTATAAAAGAAACTACATAAGATAAGGAAAGGGTAAATGTCCACATGTTAATAGTGGATTTGTTTGTTTGTTTGTTTGAGACAGAGTTTCACTCTATGGCTCGGGGCTGGAGTGCAGTGACAAAATCTGGGCTCACTGCAACCTCTGCCTCCCAGGTTCAGCTAATTCTTCTGCCTCGGCCTCCTGACTAGCTGGGATTACAGGTGCCCACCACCACGCCCAGCTAATTTTTGTATTTTTAGTAGAATTGGGGTTTTACCATTTTGGCCAGACTGATCTGGAACTCCTGACCTCAAGTGCTCTGCCCACCTTGGCCTCCCAAAGTGCTGAGATTACAAGCATGAGCCACTGTACCCCATGATAACTGTTGAAACTGCTAGACTAGTAGTTCCCAAAATGAGGTCTCCCAACCAGCAGTATTGGCCTACTTTGGAAACTTGTTGAAAATGCTAATTCTTGGACCTACCCCAGATCCACTGGATTAGAAACTCTGAGGGTAGGGCCCAGCAATCTACCTGTTAAACCCAGTAGGTGATTCTGATAAAATTTGAGAACTCCTGTATGCTAGACAAAGAGCTTTAACATTTTTTAAGGGTGTGAAATATTTTTAGTGTCTTTGAAAACCCAATATTTAAAAAGCTTAAAAAAAAAAAAAAACAACTATTTGTGGACATGTGATGGCCTGAAGGACTATAAATTTTAACTTCCTCCAGCAGTTCATCATAGCAGCATAAATAACCCTAGGAAGTGAATTATATGGCATGTGAATGATCTCTCAATAAAAGTGTTCAAAACAGAAAGTAAAATAGTGGTTTCTTTTATGGTTCTCCACGAAGATGTCTTTCTAAGCATTGATTTTTTTTTTTCCCCTGTATGTCAGAGAGGCTTTTCTTCATATTCTCCTTTAACAAGCATGTTGGCCAGGCATGGTGGCTCATGCCTATAATCTTAGCACTTTGGGAGGATTGCTTGAGGCAAGGATGAAAACCAGTCTGGGCAACAGAATGAGACCCCATCTCTACAAAAAAAATTTTTTAATTAGCTGGGCATGGCCGGGCATGCTGGCTCATGCCTGTAATCCCAGCACTTTCGGAGGCCGAGGCAGGCAAATCACAAGGTCAAGAGATCAAGACCATCCTGGACAACATGGTGAAACCCTGTCTCTAATAAAATACAAAAATTAGCTGGGTGTGGTGGCGTGCGCCTGTAGTCACAGCTACTCAGGAGGTTGAGGCAGGGGAATCGCTTGAACTCAGGAAGTGGAGGTTGCAATAAGCCAAGATCATGCTACTGTACTCTAGCCTGGTGACAGAGTGAGACTTCATCTCAAAAAGAAAAAAAAATTAGCTGGGCACAGTGTCATATTTTTGTAGTCCTAGCTACTCAGGAAGGCTGAGACAGGAGGATTGCTTGAGCCCAGGAGTTGAAGACTGCAGTGAGCTATGATCACACCACTGCACTCCAGCCTGGATGACAGAGTGATGAAACTATCTCACAAAAAAAAAAAAAAAGAGAAGAAAAGAGCATTTACTGAACCTAATGTCCTGCCAGGTACTCTGCTGAGGGCCAGGGCCAGGAGATAAAGATGGTTAACATGTTATTTCTTCTCTCAATGGTTCTATAGTCTAATGGGGAAAAGAGATGAAGGAATCAATATAATAAGTCAGGCCCATAGTGGAAGTGAGTAAAATGCAATACGGCACCAAGACTGAAAATAACTGGAGGGCATCCTGGAGTGGGAGACATTTGTGCTGAATTGTATATACTGAATATAGGTTAAATGAGATGGGAAGCAAGTCTCAGAGAAATGCAAGAACACAGCTTATTCACAGAGTCCTCAATCAATAGCTGCATGTGACTAGGGCAAACCATAGGGTGGATGGTAGCAGTGGACAAAGGCAAGATCTTAAATGTGATTATCTGCCAGCCTCCTCTCACCACTGCTGTCTCTACCAATGTTTCTGTTAATGCACACAATTCAAGTGGACTAAAGTCTCTGCCAACTAGTAAAACAACCTTAAGAAGAGCCAGATTATGAAATTGTAAAAGTCTAGAGCAAGCAAATAAAAGGAACAAATCTGACCCAACACCATTGCCCATGTTTACATGAAGCTATCCTGCTAAAGAGAAGGCTTACAGTCGGATGCGATGGCTCATGCTTATAATCCCAGCACTTTGGGAGGTGGAGGAGTGTGGATCATGAAGTCGGAAGTTCCAAACCAGCCTGGCCAACATAGTGAAACCCCCTCTCTACTAAAAATACAAAAAAAACAATTAGCCTGGCTTGATGGCAGGCACCTGTAGTCCTAGCTACTTGATGGGGTCGAGGCAGGAGAATCACTTGAACCCAGGAGGTGGAGGTTGCAGTGAGCTGAGATCGTGCCACTGCACTCCAGCCTGGGTGACACAGCGAGACTCTGTCCCCCAACCCCCCAAAAAAGAGGAGGCTTAGAGATTCCTTTTTTCCTTTGTGTAGAATTGTTAGATAAATATAACTACTCAATCACTTGCGAATAAGTTGAAATGAGCTATGCTGGGAAAGTATAGAAATGTCACTATTCTGTAGCCACAGATTCTACCTTAGATGTGAGGCTTTGAAGCAGATGTTTCATGCTGTTTGAAAATATTTTTAACATTAGTCTTCTAATCCACATTATTTTTTTAAAGTCAAAATCTCAGTAACGTTGTGCCTATCAAATGCACTTGTCTTCTGTTGCATTTTATATCTGTGCCATAAATATTAACTTTAAAGAAAGTATGATGTATTGAACAGGTTTTTGTCACATTGTTTGACAGCATTAAGCCAACCAAATAATCTCATAAGTAACAAGAAGAAAAGACTTTTTTATAGAAATATAAATTTATTATCAAAATGAGCAACAAACATCTTTCTGTTATTTGAATAATACATGCTAAAAGAAGAAATTAAATTCAATACAAGTCTATCAGGACTAGGAGAAGGCCAGAATTTGGCTATATCTAGAATTAACATTGTATAAAATAAGGATTTGCTTATACCTAATAATATAAACAGGTTCCTTGATTAGTACTCTTTAAAAACTGCAAGTCATTAAAAAAATAAAATTGCAAGTCATGTTTTTCTCCAGTTGAAGTTTCCCTATTAATTATAATGTATTGGTGAGCATCGTGGTACACTAGAAAGAACATAGCTATTGGAGCCAGATAATCCAGATTTGAATTCTGGTATTACTGCTGACTAGCTATGTCATTTTGATCAATTTACTTTTCTCAGCCTCGGTTTCCTGCTTCTACCACCATTTTCTTCACAAACATTTTCTGAAAATGAACAAAAACGGTGTGTACACTGATGAGCAGGCTACCTAGCACAAGATGGGAGCATCCTGCAGATATTACTTCCCTTACCCTACAACCTTCTATCAACCAAAACTTAGTAGCTTAAAACAATAATTTAGGCTGTCTTGCATTTCTGTGGGTTTTCAAAGTCATTCTTCTGTTTCAGGTGGTATCAGGTTGGACTCTGGGATCGCAAGAATATCCAAGATGGCCTTGTTCATTTAGATTGGCATTTGGTGCTGGGCAGTGGGGATTATTGGTGAGGGCACCTCAGTTCTCTTCTGCATGTCCTCTCCATGTAGCTCAGTTCTCTCACAGTATGCTGGCTGAGTTCAAAGAGTGAGCATTTGAGGAGCAATAGGAAGTAGAAGCTGCCAATTCCCTTAAGGTCTGGGTTCAGAAGACTTAGAACATTACTTTGATTATATTCTTTTGGTCAAAGTCAGTGAGATTGAAGGAAAGGAAAGTGAGCACCATCTCTTGATGTAAAGAGTGGGAAATATATACAAGTAGGAGAGGTATTTGTTGAGGCATGAGAGGCAACCTTTGGAGACTAACTGTAGAGCGTACTCCCAGACCACAGCAATTCACATGTGCAAAATATGCTCACCTCTCATACTGTTATGGCATCAGCTCAAAGTCCAGGAACTTGTCATCTAAAGAAGGTCCAGGGCAGATAAATGCCTTCAGGTATATTATCTCAGGTGTAACACCTTGGCTGCAAAGGCCTATGATTTAAAAAATATTAATACTATCTGCTGCCAGTCACAGTGGCTCATGCCTGTAATCCCAGGACTTTGGGAGGCTGAGGTAGGTGGATTGCTTGAGCTCAGGAGTTTGAGACATGCCTGAGCAACATAGTGAAACCCCATCTCTAGCAAAACAAAAATACAAAAATTAGTCAGGCATAGTGATGTGGACCTGTAGTCCCAGCCACTCAGGGGGCTGAGGTGGGAGGATTGCTTGAGCCCAGGAGGTTGAGGCTATGAGCCATGTTCATGTCACTACACTCCAGCCTGGGTGACAGAGTGAGACCCTATTTCAAAGGAAAAAATTTAAAAAAAGAAGTTCTTGGATTTGATCTTTAGTGTTTAAATGTATGTAGAAACCTTTTCAAACAAAAATGAAGTATGATCAGATTAAAAGATGAGTTTGGCCCCATTTTAAAAATCTCAAGTCAGATAATTTAATAGCTTAGGAGTGATGAATGAGTATAACAAGGCAAAATAAACTAGCCATAGGGGCATTAAATTTCAGCAAATGCTTTATTTTTAATAGTAAATCCTATGTGTAGAATAGATCTTACTTTAATCTCTAGTAGCCTTATGCACTTTGTTTTTTAATGAGATATAATTCACATAGCATAAAGTTTACCTTTTTAAGGTGTACGACTCAGTGTGTTTTTTTAGTATGTTCATATAGTCGTATATTCATTACCACTATCTAATTCCAGAACATTTTCAACATCCCCTGAAAGAAATCCTGTAGCCGTTAGCTGTTGTTTCTCATTTCCCTGACCCTTGCCTCTGGAAACCACTAATCCACCTTTTGTATCTATGGATTTGAGACAGAATATTTTATATAAGTATATACTAAATATTTTAAATAAGTGGAACCATACAGGCCAGGCGCTGTGGCTCATGCCTGTAATCCCAGCACTTTGGGAGTTTGAGGTAGGTGGATCACTTGAGGCCAGGAGTTTGAGACCAGCCTCGCCAACATGGTGAAACTCTGCTTCACTAAAAATACAAAAATTCGCCAATGTGGTGGTGCATGCCTGTCATCCCAGCTACCCTGAAGGCTGAGGCAGGAGAATGGCTTGAACCTGGGAGGTAGAGGTCACAGTGAGCTGAGATCACACCATTGCACTCCAGCCTGGGCAACATAGTGAGACTCTGTCTCAAAACAAAAACAACATCAAAAGAATTCTACAATGTATGGCTTTTTGTATCAGGTTTCCATCACTTAGTGTATTAGTCAGCGTTCTTCAGAAAATGGAATCAACAGGATGGATGGATATAGATAAATAGATTAGATAGATGATAGATAGATAATTGGCTGATTGATAGGCGGAAAATTCACACCATAGGCATCAAATGAAAAAAAAAAAGATCAATAGATGGAAGAGATTTATTATAAGGCATTGGCTTATGCAATTATGGAGACTGAGAAGTCCTACGATCTGACCTCTGCAATCTGGAGATCCAGAGATGCTATAAATCCAATTGAGGGCAGAAGACTGATGTCCCAGCTTAAGTATTCAGGCAGAGAGAAGGAATTTCCCCTTCCTCTACCTTTTTGTTCTATTTAGGGCCCCACCGGATTGGCTGATGCTCACCCACACTGGGGAGGGCAGTCTTTTTTACTCAGTCTCCCAATTTAAATGACAGTCTCATCCAGCAACACCTTCACAGACACAAACTGAAATAATGTTTAATCTGCACACCCTATGTCCTGGTCAAGTTGACCTATAATAAAATGAACCATCATACTTGGCACGTTTTCAAGACTCATCCATGTTTTAGCATGTATCAGAACTTCTTTTTATTGCCAAATGATTTTCAGTTATGTGGATATACCACATTTTGTTTATTCATTCATCAGTTGATAGATAATTGGGTTGTTTTCACTTTTTGGCTATTATGAATAATGCTATAAACATTAATTTGTGGGTTTTATTTACTTTAAGGATTCCTACGGAATATCTTAAAGTTAATATTTGTTTCTGTTTTTAGTTTCTTTCTTTTCTTTCTTTTCTTTCTTTCTTTCTTTCTTTCTTTCTTTCTTTCTCTTTCTTTCTTTCTTTCTTTCTGTTTTTACTTTAAGATCTTAGACAATATTTTAGAAAAGAAAGCTGTCTAAAGGAAACTGATTTCTGGAGGGAGAAATTGGGGCTCTAATGAATACTTAGATGAAGTGTAGAGTGTGAAGTTAGAAATTACAGGTCCACTCTACTAATCAAACTCATAACCCCAGGAGGGTGACAAGAACATAAAAGAGAATTCAAGCTGTTTTTCGGAAGTAGGGGGGATTTATATAACAAAACTTAAATAAAAGTTCTGTTGGTTAAGATTTATAGAAAGTATAAACCAAATAAAATTGCCCTGTTATGAAGATTTGGGCAAAGAACTCTTTTCCAGCTAGTTATTTAACATAGCAACAGGCAGCGTGCTTGCTTCCCTATCCTGTTTCTTGTTCTGAGAGTGTTTTGTTTTTACATGTAATTAACGGACCCCAGATGTACTTGCTTTTCAGATGTACTTGCTTCTTCTCACTTTCATCTTCCTTAGGGAACAGAGGTTTCCAATATTTCCTTAAGCCTAAATTTAAAAAGGAGCAAACAATAGAGCCATATTGACAGAACTTTTACGAAATATTTCCTCTAGGTCTAATATAAATTTCTCTTATGGAATCTTAGCACGTATCATCTCTCATTTAATACTGACTTTAAGACCTTGACATTGCCTGCAACTGCTTTTCCTGTGAAATCTTTCAGCAGACACCTCACTTTTCACCACCTCTGCCTAGGCATCTTCATTCCACATCTATCCTGTCATGAAATCTGCTCTTCAGCCTCATCTCTACCCCTAGTATTTTAGATTTTCAGGCTTCTAGCCCCTTCTGCTTCCTTTCCTTCCCCTCATGCCTGGATCCTAAATCATCAGCACCCTCTCACCAGCCCCCTCAATTCCCTGAGCCCAGGATTTTGGGTGCTTCAATCTTGTCAGCCATGCAAACAGAAATCAAGCAGTTCAATTTCTTGGGTCTAGGACTGCTGTTCTGTGTCCTTGTCACACACTTAGGAGAACCTTACCTCTGCTGGGGTTTCAGTGTGGCTCAGAAAAGGGTTATTTTTGCTTTCTAGTTAATAGTGACTACTCCAAACGTTTACTATTCTCTTCAATCCCAGATTATACACCATTCTCATGGTGGAAGAAAAAGCAACAAAATAGAGGCCATCAGGCTGGGATTTTACAAATGCATCTGAATATTTCCTCATCCTCACTTTTTTCTCCTTTCTTCATTGATCTCTTTCTCTGTGCCTTTTATGCCCCTTTGGTTTCCTTCGGGACCTTATTCTGTCAACTTCCTCATTTATTGTCTCAGGTGCTTCCACACCATTTCCTCCCCTGCAGCCTCTGCATGCCATCCTAAAAACTTTCTAGCTTACGCAGTCTCTCCAGATTCACCTTTAACTTCTTAGTTTCTCTGCCTTCAGATACTTTCTCTTTCTATAATCCAGTTCCCTACCATGCAGACAGAGCATTCAAAATTTTGTTGTGCACTATTTTCATAATTTAAATTTTTCTATGGCTCCTCATAGTCTTCAGGATAAAGTCCAAACTCCTTAGCCTGGTAGGTAAGACCCTTAATCCTATGAGCTGCATCCACCTGTCCAGCCCCATCTCTCTTCACTCTTCCAGGAGCATATTATGTTTCTGCCATAGCAGACACTCACTGATTGTCATGTACTTTCACGTCTTCATGTCCCTGCCTACAGTGCTCTGTTATGGGCTGAATTAGGTTGAATAGTGTTCAAAATTCATATGTTGAGATCCTAGCCCCCAAACCCCATACCTTGGAATATGACTGTATTTATAGATAGGGTAAAGAAGTAATTAAAGTAAAATGAGGTCATATGCATTGTTCAAGCCAATATGACTGGTGTCCTTGTAAGAAGAGGAGATTGGCCAGGCGCAGTGGCTCATGCCTGTAATCCCAGCAGGCTGAGAGGCAGGCGGATCACCTAAGATCAGGAGTTTGAGACCAGCCTGGCTAAAATGGCAAAACCCTGTCTCTACTTAAAAAAAAAAATATATACACACACACACACACACACACACACACACACACACACACAATTAGCTGGGCGTGGTGGTGCACATCTATGATCCCAGCTACTTGGGAGGCTGAGGCATGAGAATCACTTGAAATCAGGAGGCGGAGGTTGCGGTGAGCCGAGATCATGCCATTGCACTCCAGCCTATACAAACGGAGTAAAACTCCATCTCAGGGGGAAAAAAAAAGGAGAGGAGATTAGGACACAGACAAAAAAGGATGACCATGTGAAAACAGAAGGAGAAGCTGGCCATCTACAGGCCAAGGACACAGGCCTCAAAAGAAACCAACCCTGCTGTCACCTTAATCTTGGACTCCTAACTTCCAGAACTGTAAGGAAATAAATTTAGATTGTTTAAGCTACCCAGTCTATGGCAGTTTGTTATTGCATCTCTAGCAAACAAATATATTCCCATGTACTCCTCCAGAATCTTTTAAATACCCATTACATAGGCCATCTACTCCTTCCTTCAAACTTTGTGAAGGGCCTGCTAACACACGGCCCTCCTATCTAGAGCTGCATTCCTCTGGGGGTCCTGCACTACCAATAGGCAGCATTACATTATCCCTATCATCTGTCATCAGTTTCTGTATGCCTCAGTTACTTTTTAACCCAGAAGCAGCTAAAGGCAGTATGTGTATTACCGCTGTGATCAGACTTTTCCTCTGGACGCTGACTATCTAGGAACATATATTTATTTTTCTGTTAGAGACACCAATAGCCTTAGAAACTATCAAAATTTTGGCCAGGCACGGTAACTCATGCCTGTAATCCCAGCACTTTGGGAGGCCGTGGGTGGTGGATAACTTGAGGTCAGGAGTTCGAAACCAGCTTGGCCAACATGGTGAAACCCCGTCTCTACTAAAAATACAAAAAAACTAGCCGGTCATGGTGGCAGGTGCCTGTAATCCCAGCTACTTGGGAGGCTGAGGCATTAGAATCACTCGAGCCTGGGAGGCGAAGCTTGCAGTGAGCCAAGATCACGCCACTGCACTCCAGCCTGGGCAACAAGAATGAGACTCCATCTCAAACAAACAAAAAAAGGAAACTATCAAAATTTCATTTACATCCATATGAAATTTTCTCTGTATCTTTCATTAGACCCACAACTGATGTGGTCTGAAAATATATTATGTCATGCAAATGTTCATTAAAGAAGTTTCTGTTGACCTTGACTGAAGGTTAAGGTATAATTGATAACATGTATGTTATTTACCATGCATAATTAAGAACATGTTTATAATTCTTAACACTGAGCTTTTCAGATCTTACTTGTAGCCTTTACACCTCCTGAGAGCATTGTTTAGCCTAGTGATTAAGGACTTGGGGGAATTTTACATAAGGAAACAGGTAGTTATAGAGTGTTGCTTTTATAAGGACACCCCAAAATAAAGAGTTACAACCTTTGCTGGACCAGCTGGAGTTCTTACAAGATTGCAAAAGTCATCCTCCTTTAAAGATAGCACTTTCTGCAGTAACGATGGAGACAGAATCTGGCTGCGTGCTATCTGAGGTCAGAGGAGTAAAGAGAAAGGAGCAGTGACATGTGTCTGTAGCCTCACTCATTAGAGCCGGAAAGAGCATCCTAGGCAGACATACAACAAAAGAGACTACAGGAAGATCATCTCTCGAATGATGAAGGCATTGGGAGAACCGTTTGCTTGCTATACAGTTTGAGGTCGAAATCATCTCACTAAAGCTTTGCTTCAAGCACTTTTCAGGATGATTGTATGGCTATCCAGCTTTCTTGTGACTCAATTCTTACATTTTAAAGGAAATAAAGAATTTGGTACACACTTCAGCTGTAGAATTTAAAGGCAGAAATTCCATTTTGCAGGTAGAAGATAACACCTCTAAAAAATCTAGTCTTTAAAAACAAACAAACAAACAAAAGACAGTTCCAGGAATTAAGGAGGAAGAGTTGCCACAGAAAATAATACATGGGAGAATATATAGCATCATTTACATTGCCGTAAAATATTCTGGAGCAGTAAAGGAAGACAGTCCCGTTTCTTGGCCTGTGCCTTCCTCACTCATTGCTTGAGTCATGGTCCTCTTCAGTTTCCAGCAAAAACTTCCTTACTTATTGCACAAGTCACTGTCCTACCCAGTTTCTAGCAAAATATTAGTCTAAATCCAATCTGAATTTTGTACCAACTCTGTTACCTTGTCTGTTTCTGACTTTGCATTATCCCTCTTCCAACCTAGATAAATTGCAGTATCTTATTAGTATGGAGGAGGAGAGTGACTTAAGCAATGGGAAAAGTCGTGGTCCAAGTAATGGGACAGCTGCCCTTTGTTCTCCAGGACTTTTTTACAGCAATGGAAGTGAGATTAGGGGCAATGCTGCTTCTTCCTTTGTGGTAATAAGTGTCAGATTTCTCTCTTTCTTGTCCTCTTTTCCTCTCACTCACAAGCTGGGATTGTACCACTGCACTCCAGCCTCGGTGGCAGAATGAGACCCTGTCTCAAAAAAATAAATGAAAACAGTTTAAATTTTTAGGTGTGAAGAAAGAAGGATATCTGAGGGAAAGTAACCAAACTGCAGGACTCCACACCAATCCTTTATGTGATCATATGTTCTGTACATTTCCATCCATTGGTAACTTTATGTTGTATCTGTGGAAAACACCCTGGACTCAGAATCTGGATTTAAAGTTTAAATTTAGTCTGGGCACAGTGGCTCACACCTGTAATCCCAGCACTTTGGGAAGCCGAGATGGGCAGATCACCTGAGATTAGGAGTTTGAAACCAGCCTGGCCAACATGGTGAAACCCCATTGGTGTGCCAGGCATGGTGGCACATGCCTGTAATTCTAGCTACTTGAGAGGCTGAGGTAGGAGAATGGCTTGAACCCGGGAGGCAGAGGTTGAATTGAGCCAAAATCGTGCCACTGCACTCCAGTCTGGGCAACAGAATATGAGATTCCGTCTCAAAAAAAAAAAAAAAAAGTTTAAATTTATTGGCCTCCACTCTTCCATCCTCCTAACTATCCCAGTTGCTACCCTGCTGTGCATTGCACGGTCTCATAGGCAATAACTTATTTTGTCATTGTGACCTTCAAACAAAGTGATGTATTGAAAGCTCTCTGTAAACTCTCACTTGTCATACAAATATTAGGCCACGTGTGATGGCTCACACCTGTAATCCCAGCGCTTTGGAAGGCAGAGGAGAGCAGATCACTTGAGCCCAGGAGCTTGAGCCCAGTCCTGGTAACTTAGTGAGACCTTGTCTCTACAAAAAATGCAAGAATTAACCAGACATGGGAAGCTGAGGCAGGAGTTTGAGGTTACAGTGAGCTGTGATTGCTCCATTGCACTCCAGTCTTCATCTGAAAGAGCAAGACCCTGTCTCAAGAAAACTAGCATTAGTAGTCATTTTTATTGTTATTGTTCTAACATGTCAGATACAGTGGAAACAGTGCCCTATAATTCATTTGTTTCTTCAAACATTCATTTATTCATCAACAAATTGTTGACTTTAGAGATACAGAGATAAATAAATATGTTTTATAATAATAACTACCATTTCTTCACTTTTACTTTGTGCAAAAAAGAAAAAACTGTATAAATACTTTACATAATTTATTTCATTTAATTCTCACCAAAACTCCACAGATAGGTATTATTCCATGGATAGGTATTATTCCTGTTTGCGTATGAGGAACCTGTGGCTCCATATAGCCCAAGATCTCATAACTTTTAAAGGGCAGAAATGGTTCTCAACCAGTCCTTTTTAAAAAATTGTGTTAATATATACATAACAAAATTTATCATTTTAGCCATTTTTTTTTTCTTTTTGAATTGGAGTCTCGCTCTGTCGCCTAGGCTGGAGTGCAATGGCACAATCTCAGCTCACTGTAACCTCTGCCCCCTGGGTTCAAGCAATTCTCCTGCCACAGCCTCCCGAGTAGCTGTGATTACAGGCACCTGCCACCATGCCTGGCTAATTTTTGTATTTTTAGCAGAGATGGGGTTTCACTTTATTGACCAGGCTTGTCTCTTGGCCAGGCTGGTCTTGAACTCCTGACCTCATGATCCGCTCGCCTCAGCCTCCTAAAGTGCTGGGATTACAGGCATGAGCCCCCATGTCTGGTCACCATTTAAGCCATTTGTAAGTGTACAATTTAGTGGCATTATATACGTTCACAATGTGCAACCATCACCACTGTCCATCTTCAGAACTTTTCCATGACCCCAAATTGAAACTACACATATTAAGCAATAACTCCCCATTTTCGCTTTCCCCCATCCCCTGGTAAAAACTATCCTACTTGCTGTCTGCTTTTTGTCGCTATGAACTTGACTATTTTGTGTATCTCAATTAAGTACAATCATATAATACATGTCTTTTTGTATCTGGCTTATTTCACTTAGCATAATGTTTCAAGGTTCATCTGTGTTATAGCATCAGAATTTCATTCTTTTTTAAGGCTGAATAATATGTCATTGAATGTATATACCATATATTATTCATCTGTTTATCCCTTGATGGACATTTAGCCCAGGTCTTTTGAATGACAAACCTCTTAGCCATTAAACCAATCCTAATTGTTATTCTAATTACTATTATGCTGACAGAATAGATTAAAGCTAAACTCGTGCCCTGAGAATTTTACTCTGGGTGATTCTGGGAATTATTTAGTTTTTTTAGCATGGTTGGACATTAAGTTTAATAGGGGCCAAGCATGGTGGCATGCTCCCATAGTCCTAGCTACTCAGGAGGCTGAGGCAGGAGAATCACTTTGGCTGCAGTGAGCTATGATTGCAACACTCCACTGCAACCTGAGTGACAGACCAAGACTTCATCTCTAATAAATGGATAAAAGAATAAACTAGGATTTCTAGTCTAATATTATAATCAAACCCAGATTATCAAAAGCAGTAGGAAAAAATATCTGGCTGAATTGTATCATTCTAAAATCAGAGTTCATTTTGGAGAATTACTTTTCTTATTTCGAAGTTAAAATCTATTTGCATATTGGCAATTGGTTCTGATCACGAATTCTAATTGTATACAATAAGAAAATGTTTCATGTTAAAAAAAAATAATCTAATGGTAACATCTGAATTTAGTCTAGTAATTTAGCCTTGGTAAGCCTAACTTACCAAGGGTTGATCTTGACCAAATTCTTGTATGGATAAAATTCTTTATTCATCCACAGAAAATCCTAACCTGGATGACATTTCAATTATGATTTGGAAGACTTCTGACAATGTCATCTGGTAATTACATGTTTGATCTTCAGAAATTGGATATTTATTTTATTTATGTGTTTATTTATTGAGATCAAGTCTCTCTCTGTCACCATGGCTAGAGTGCAGTGGCTCCATTTGGGCTCACTGTAACCTCCACCTCCCGGGTTCAAGCAATTCTCCTGCTTCCGCCTCCAGAATAGCTGGGACTACAGGCGTGCGCCACCATGCCCAGCTAATTTTTTGTAATTTTAGTAGAGATGGGGTTTCACCATGTTGGCCAGGCTGGTCTCAAACTCCTGACCTCAGGTGATCCGCCCACCTTGGCCTCTCAAAGTGCTGGGATTACAGGCGTTCACTACCGTGCCCGGCGGATATTTATGTTTTTTCAACAGCTATATTGAGGTATAAATGACATACAATAAACTATATTTAAAATGTGCAACTTGTTAAGTATACACACATTCGTTGTTTTGCATGTAACGATGTGAGTTCCAGCACCATTTGTTGGAAAGATTATCTTGAATTGCCTTTATGCCTTCGTCAAAAAATCTCTTGTTCATATAGTGTGGGCCTATATCTGAACTCTTTTCTATTTTGTTTGTCTGTATTTGTGCCAATATACCTGAATGTATACCTCAGAGTACACTCAGGCAATTGTCTTGGTTACTGAAGCTTTATAAAGCCTTGAAATCAGATAGTGTAAGTCTTTTTTTGTTCTTTTTCGGTTGTTTTGGCTATTCTAGATCTTTTGCATTTTCATGCAAATTTCAGTATCAGTTTGTCAATTTCTACAAAACAGCCTGCTGAGTTTTTTATTGTGATTGCATTGAATCTATAGATCGATATGGGGAGAACTGACATCTTAGCAATGTTACATTTTCAACTCCATGGACAAAGTAACTAAACTAAAAGTAAATAATCTTTATTTAGATCTTCTTTAATTTCTTTCAGCAGTGTTATGTCATTTTTAGTGTACTTCTTTTGTGGGTCTTTAGACAAAAACTTATTTGTGATGCCATTATAAATGTTTTTTTTCTTGAAAAGTCAGATCTTTAAATTATATTAATTCATCTTTAACTATAGAATAGTTGAGTGTACAAGGATATGGCTGTGGCCAGGCACGGTGGCTCATGTCTGTAATCCCAGGATTGGGAGGCCGAGGCAGGTGGATCACTTGAGTTCAAGAGTTCGAGACCAGCCTGGCCAATATGGTGAAACCTCATCTCTACTAAAAATATGAAAATTAGGCAGGAATCGTGGTGCATGCCTTTAATCCCAGCTACTCAGGAGGCTGAGGTGGAAGAATCGCTTGAACCTGGGAGGTGGAGGTTGAAATGAACTGAGATTGTGCCACTGCACTCCAGCCTGGGTGACAGAGTGAGTCTCCATCATACACACACACACACACACACACACAAAGAAAAACAGAAAAATAAAAAAGAATGTGGCTGTATGTTTTAGGTGTAGATGTGTTATATGTTTTAATGTCAGGAATCTGTAAAAGTTTCCATACTTCTGGGTTGTTTTTTTTTTTTGTTTTTGTTTTTTTTTCAAGACAGTCTGGCTCTGCCGCCCAGGCTGGAGTGCAGTGGTGCAATGTTGGCTCACTGCAACCTCTACCTCCTAGGCTCAAGTGATCCTCCTCCCACCTGAGGCTTCTGAGTAGCTGGGGCTGCAGGAACACACTACCATACCTGGCTAATTGGTGTGTGTGTGTGTGTGTGTGTGTGTGTGTGTGTGTGTGTGTATTTTGTAGAGATGGGGTTTCACCATATTTCCCAGGCTGGTCTTGAACTCCTGACCTCAAGCAATCCACCTGCCTTGGCCTTCCAAAGTGCTGGGATTACACACGTGGGCCACCATACCCAGCCTGGTTCTGTTTCCTAGTGCTAAGGAGTAGAATAAGTGGTTTTGTTGGAAAGGCTTCGGAAAGGCTTCATCCAAATGGCTAAGTATATCAGTCCTTATTTATGGTTATACCTTCCCAACTACAAAGAAAACTTACTTCTCTTTGCTGTCTCTCTCTCTCTCCCCACCGCCTTTTTTTTTTTTTTTTTTTTTTTTTTTTTTGAGACAGAGTCTTGCTCTGTTACCCAGGCTGGAGTACAGTGGCATGATCATAGCTCATAGCAGCTGACAATTTTTGAGCTCAAGTTATCCACTTGGCTTATCCTCTAAAGTAACTGGGACTACAGACACACCACTATGCCTGTCTAATTGTTTTATTTCTTGTAGATACAGGGTCTCCTTATGTTGCTTAGGCTGGTCTTGAATTCCTGGATTCAAACCATCCTCCTATCTTGGCCTCCCAAAGTACTAGGATTATAGGTGTGTGCCACCACTGCACCTGGCCTTCTTTCTCTTTCTAAGAAACTCATGAACTATATATTTCAGTGGGAATTTTGGAGCCAACTTCTATTTTTCTGTTGAATAAAAACATTTCCAGTTTTCCATCCCAATCCTGGAAGGTGCTTAACAAATATTTGTTTTGAATGAATGAATCCATAGCACATGTAGCACAAAGGTTCTCTGGGAAGATGCTTTCTGCAGCTGAGGAGTCACATTCTTTTATCAAAGCTCTGCCTGGGTTTTATAATTTCTTGCAATTTAGTTGTACTCACTACTTGTTATTTCAATGAACCTTTAAAATGAGAGACACTTGAAAATTCTTAAATGTCAATGGGAAGGAGCCAGTAGAGAGGGATTAAAGTTAAGAAAAGGAAAAAGTGGTAACAAAGTTCTCTAAGAAAACAGAGGAGAATGGAATCCAGGGTGCAGATGGAGAGGTTGGCCTTACACAGGAGGGGAGTGAAGTTGAAGGAAGGTAGGCTATAGATGCAGTGTAAGCTGTAGGTGTGTTGCCAAGACATTGAGAGACCCAGACTAATGGTGCCTCCTTTCTCTAAGAATGAAGAATGGGGTGGTAAGGCAGGAGAACAGGAAGGTGCTATAGGGAGAGTCCAGTAGAGAAAAATAGCATCATATTCCAGAATATCTATTAATGAGAAGTTTATGTTTAGACTACAAAATTATTCTGTATTCTTCTCCCCACCACTATCCCAAACGTTTGCCGAGATGTTGGCCAGAGCTACAGTCATCTGAAGGTTGCCTGGAGCTAGAGGACTGTCCATTCACACGGTTCTTGACAGAAGGCCTCACTTACTCCTGTGGGCTGTCAGTGGGAGGCTTCAGTTCCTCATCGAGGAGGGCCTCTCCATAGGACTGCTTGAGTGTCCTCATGAGATGGCAACTGCTTTCCCCAGAGTCAGTGTTTCAAGAGAGAGCAAGGATGAAGACACAGTGACTTTTATGACCCAGTCTCTAAAGGCAGGACCCATCATTTTCATCATATGCTATTTGTCATTAAGTTCAACCAACTATCAAGGAGAAGGGAATTAAATGCTACCTTCTGAAAGGAAGAGTGCTAAAGAATCTGTGAAGATATTTTAAAATCACCTTATGGTAGTGCAGAGAGCAAAACTTCATAAAAGGACTTCCTAGTGGCTGGGTGCGGTGGCTCACACCTATAATCCCAGCACTTTGGGAGGCTGAGGCAGGTGGATCACCTGAGGTTAGGAGTTTGAGACCAGCCTGGCCAACATGGTGAAGCCTCATCTCTACTAAAAATACAAAAATTATCCAGGCGTGGTGGTGGGTGCCTGTAATCCCAGCTACTCGGGAGTGTGAGGAGAATCACTTGAACCCTGGAGGCAGAGGTTGCAGTGCACCAAGATTGTGCCACTGCACTCCAGCCTGAGAAACAAAGAACAAAACTCCATCTCAAAAAAAAAAAGAAAAAGAAAAATTCCTCAGATATGCCCGTAATTTCCCACCCATCTTTTTTGGGGAAGATGGTGAAGAAACTGGCCTTATGGGGCTGTTTTGTGCCAGACATGACTTGCTTTTCTAATTGTGAATGGGAAGTAATCCTCACTATGTTCTTCCTTCCCCTCCAAGCAGCCTGTGGCTCAGCTAGTGGTTAAAATAGCTCAACAACCTGCAATCATAAATGGTGTAGAGATATAGGAAGAGAGAAAAGGCTTGAAGTGGGTGTTATTTTCTCCCTCTGTGGTGTACATAGCAATGGAAATACCAGGTGGAATTGCCACAAGACATTGCTGCATGGCTTCAGGACCTGTCCAACCAAAGGCCAGCTCTCCATAGCCAATGGGCATATGAGCATTTGCATTTTGATAGAAACACCTTCGTTTTATAAAACTTTGGACCATAGCATCCCTTTAAGTAGCCAGGACTATTAGCACATTTAAACTATTTATTTTAAAATATGATTTATAGGGATACATGAGAGATACATCAGCAGAACTCTATGAACCTATCAAAGTTATACAGCTTCCTAAAGCATCTAGTTTATAACTAGCAAGTAGTTTAGGTAGTGAAAGCATTGGGCTGATTCCAGGGCTGCCTCAGCTGACAATCTGAAGGGAAATTGAGTGCAGTACAAGATGGAATCAAATTCTGATCTTTCTTCGAATGCCTATTGTCTGTTTTATCAAAGACATTCGATATTGACAGTGCAGGCCATTGAGTCTCAATAAAATCTATTATTCACTTTCTTCTACCTCATCTGCAGACTGTTGACATTTTCTTTTATTTCAGCACTGATGTTTTTCTTTTACATGGGAGATTTTAGCACTGATGTTGTAATTGCTTATCACACAGCTGGCCCTGTTATGATGTTCTTGTGAATGTCCCTTCATTTTCCTGATGGTCCTGTGATCCAATCTACAACCCATTTAAAAACAAAACATTTCATGTGCCATTTTATGCGGTGGCTCTTTTGGAGTTCCATTTCAGCTTCATTAATATTGATGCTGTCTGTCTCCTTGCTTATTTCAGAAGATTCTTTTAAATTAATCTTCAGAATTTGCTGTGATTTGTTGCTGTTTTGTGCGTCAGCCCCAGTACAGCTTGTCTCTCGTTAATTTTGTTTTTCTTTATTTTTATGCGTCTGCTATGACTGTTCTCCTACTTGTGCTACTGATGTGTGTCAGGTCCTTTATGGAATCCCAGTTTCGTCTCTGCCTTTCACAGTGATTTTCCATCATTAGGGACCTCTTGAATAAAAATGTAGCCCTTGTTTCTGACAGAGTCCATGTTCCCTTTCTTTTCTTTCTGTGTGATTTTCCATCATTATAGTTCTTAAATTTCTTGAATAGTGATATATACATGAACAAATGGACAGAGCAGTAATGGCTTTATCAGTGTTTTCTAAAATGTATCTGCAGGTTTGAGAGCACACAGTGCCACATCAAAATCTACTATGTATGTAAAAGAATTTTTAAGATAGATTTTTGTGGTCTATTGGTGACAATACTATGGTGCATTAATAATTCACATTCTTGCTTACAGCATCTGCTTGTTAGAATGCCAGTTCCATGGCAGCCAGATTGGAGATTAGCATTAGGTCTGAAAGTCTTTGAGGAAAATACGTACAATGCTATCTCTGCTTTTCTTTCTATAACATTTTCAAAGGTAGCCAATATTTCCTTAACCAAGAATGCTAAACTGGCAATTGCACTAATTTCAAAAATGAGGTAGAGGAAGTCAAACTTTCCTAATTTGAGATATTTTGTCTACTGGATCAATTAATTTCACTGACCACTTCTGAATAAAATAACTCCACACTTTCAGTTACAAACAGGCAAGGGAATATATAATATGATAGAAGAACAGGATTTAGATCTAACAACTATTATGGACTAAATCCAAGTCAATAAATGCTATGAAATAAAAGGGTAAAGCTCAAGTATTGGCTGTCCAATTATTGCTATAAAAATAAGAAGAAAAAGCATTATACTAAAATAAGACATGTAACATACACTTTTCACCATTGGCCAAAAACTATGCTTGCTTCACGTTCAAAATACCAATTACCAAGTGAAGAATTCAGAGTCAGCTCCAGCAGTTTGCTCTTTGAAAATGCCCTATTTAAACTATGAAAACCTATCACCAGCAGAGAGTCATACAAATCTATGATGCTTAAGTGATTACAAAGTTAAGTGAAAAAGGTTTAGTGGTTTCCCTCAGATAATGTAACGTGGCCTTGAAGCTAGAAACCAGACAATTCTGAATCTTCAGTATGTATGTATGTTTATATCTATTTATTTTTGAGACGGAGTCTCGCTGTTGTTGCCCGGGCTGGAGTGCAATGGCGCGATCTCGGCTCACTGCAACCTCCCCGTGAGCCACCACGCCCGGCCCATTTTTATTGTTAATACTGTATTTCATTAAAATTGTATTAGTTCATTTATCAATACTTTTCATATTTAGAATAGAAGCAAAAACACAAAAAATTAGCCAGGTGTGGTGGTGTGTGCCTGTAATCCCAGCTACTCAGGAGGCTGAGGCAAGAGAATCCTGTGAACCTGGGAGGCGGAGGTTGCAGCGAGCCCAGATCGTGCCACTGCACTCCAGTCCAGGCAACAATGGGAGATGGGAGACTCTGTCTCAAAAAAAAAAAAGAAAAAAAGGGAAGAAGAAGCAAAAATGCATAGAAAACAAATAGATATCCAAATGCAAAATAATGAAGTTGGATCCCTGTCTTACAAGACAAAAAAATATTGGCCGGGCACAGTGGCTCACACCTGTTATCCCAGCTGTCTGGGAGGCCAAGGTGGGCGGATCATAAGGTCAGGAGTTCAAGACCAGTCTGGCCAATATGGTGAAACCCCGTCTCTACTAATAATACAAAAATTAGCCGGGCGCGGTGGCATGTGCCTGTAGTCTCAGCTACTCAGGAGGCAGAGGCAGGAGAATCACTTGAACCCAGGAGGGGGAGGTTGCAGTGAGCTGAGACTGGGCCACTGCACTCCAGCCTGGGTGACAGAGCAAGGCTCCGTCTAAAAAAAAAAAAAAAAACTTAAAAAAATTAATTCAAAATGGATTAAGAACCTAACTATAAGAGCTGACACTATAAAAGTCTTAGAAGAAAACATAAAAGTAAATCTTCATGACCTTGGATTAGGCAATGACTTCTTAGCTATGACACATAAAATACAGGGAACAAGAAAAAGTAGATAAATTCGACCTCAACAAAATTAAAAACAATATGTTTCAAAGGACATCATCAAGAAAGTGAAAAGACAACCCACAAAATAGAAGAAAGTATTTACAAATCATATATGCAATAAAGGTCTACTATTTAGAATATATAAAGAACTCTGGATATTGAACTCAAGTTGTAAGAGGCGAGTCTAGTCTCCAAATGGAGGTAAAACTTCTGCCTGGTCGCCCCCAGCCAGAGTCCAGGCAGGGCGCAGGGGCCATGATCCAAAGGAAGCAGAGCAGTTGAGAAACTGTTTATTGGTGGTCTGAGCTTTGAAACTACAGATGATAGTTTAAGAGAGCATTTTGAGAAATGGGGCACACTCACAGATTGTGTGGTAATGAGAGATCCCCAAACAAAACATTCCAGGGACTTTGGTTTTGTGACTTAGTCTTGTGTTGAAGAGGTGGATGAAGCAATGTGTGCTCCACCACACAAGGCTGATGGGCGTGTAGTGAAACCAAAGAGAGCTGTTTCTAGAGAGGATTCTGTTTAGCCTGGTGCCCATCTAACAGTGAAGAAAATTTTTGTTGGTGGTATTAAAGAAGATACAGAAGAGTATAATTTGAGAGACTACTTTGAAAAGTATGGCAAGATTGAAATCATAGAAGTTTTGGAAGACAAAGTGCTTTTGTAAATTTTGATGATCATGATACAGTTGATAAAATTGTTGTTCAGAAATAACCACACTATTAATGGGCATAATTGTGAAGGGAAAAAGGCCCTTTCTAAACAAGAGATGCAGTCTGCTGGATCACAGAGAGGTTGTGGAGGTGGATCTGGCAACTTTATGGGTCTCGGAGGAAACTTAGGAGGTGGTGGAGGTAATTTTGGCCATGGTGGAAACTTTGATGAAAGAGGAGGTTATGGTGGTGGAAGTAGTGGTAGCAGAGGTAGTTATGGAGGAGGTGTTGGTGGATATAATGGATTTGGAGGTGATGGTGGCAACTATGGCGGTGGTCCTGGTTATAGTAGTAGAGGGGGCTATGGTGGTGGTGGACCAGCATATGGAAACCAAGGTGGTGGATATGGTGGCGGTGGTGGAGGATATGATGGTTACAATGAAGGAGGAAATTTTGGCGGTGGTAACTATAGTGGTGGTGGGAACTATAATGATTTTGGAAATTGTAGTGGACAATAGCAATCAAATAATGGACCCATGAAAGGGGGCAGTTTTGGTGGAAGAAGCTCGGGCAGTCTCTATTGTGGTTATGAATCTGGTGGTGGACATGGTAGATATGGTAGCAGAAGGTTCTAAAAACAGCAGACAAGGGCTACAGTTCTTAGCAGGAGAGAGAGCGAGGAGTTGTCAGGAAAACTGCAGGTTACTTTGAGACAGTCGTCCCAAATGCATTAGAGGAACTGTAAAAATCTGCCACAGAAGGAGTGATGATCCATAGTCAGAAAAGTTACTGCAGCTTAAACAGGAAACCCTTCTTGTTCAGGACTGTCATAGCCACAGTTTGCAAAAAGTGCAGCTATTGATTAATGCAATTTGGTGTCAACTAGATATACATTCCTGAGCTCTTTTTTCTATTGTAGCTTTTTCTTTTTCTTTTCATTACATCAGGTATATTGCCCTGTAAATGTGGTAGTGGTACCAGGAATAAAAAATTAGGCCGACGTGGTGGCTCATGCCTGTAATCCTAGCACTTTGGGAAGCTGAGGCGGGTGGATCACGAGGTCAAGAGATCAAGATCATCCTGGTCAACATGGTGAAACCCCATCTCTACTAAAAATACAAAAAATTAGCTGGGCATGGTGGCACGTGCCTGTAGTCCCAGCTTCTCGAGAGGCTTAGGCAGGAGAATTGCTTGAACCCAGGAGGCAGAGGTTGCAGTGAGCCGAGATTGCACCATTGCACCCCAGCCTGGGTAATAAGAGTGAAACTCTGTCTCAAAAAAAAAATTAAGGAATTTTTAACTTTACAAAAAAAAAAGTATCATGACTCTATAATAAAAAGACAGACCAATTTTTAAATGGGCAGAGGAATCAATAAATATTTCTCCAAAGAAAATATAAAAAAGGCCAAAAAGCACATAAATGATGTTTAATATTAATTGTTAGGGAAATTCAAATCAAAATCACAAAGAGACACCACTTCACAACTACAAGGATGGCTACAATAAAAAAAATGGACAGTAACAGGCGCTGACAAGGATGTGAAGAAATTGGATCTTTCATACTTTGATGGTGGGAATGTAAAATAATACAACTACTCTGGCAATTTCAAACAGTTAAACATAGAACTACCATATAAACCAGCAATTTCACTTTTAGGTATATACCTAAGAGAATTAAGACATATCTTCACACAAGAACTTGTACCATGAATGTTCATATAGCAGCATTAGTCATAATAGCTAAAAAGTGGAAAAAACTCAAATGTCCATCAACTGATGAATGGATAAACAAAATGTGGTATATCCATACAATCAAATATCATTCAGCCATAAAAAGGAATGAAGTACCTATTCGTGTTAAATCATTAATGAGCTTTGAAAATACTAGGTGAAAGAAGCCAGACACATAATCGTATGATCCCATTTATATGAAATGTCCTGAATAGGCAAATCTTGAGAGACAGAAAGCAGATTAGTGGTCACCAAGGGCTGAGCAGATGGAAAGTTGGGAAATTACTACTAATGGTAATAGGTACAGGGTTTCTTTTCCGGGTGATAAAAATGTTCTAGAATTATATAGTGGTGCTGATCACACAACATTGTGAATATTCTAAAAACTGCTGAATTATAAGCTTTAGAAGGGTGACTTTTAGGGCAGGTGCAGTGACTCACACCTGTAATCCCAGCATTTTGAGAAGCTGAGGTGGGTGGATTGCCTGAGGTCAGGAGTTGACCAGCCTGGCCAACATGGTAAAATCTTGTCTCTACTAAAAATACAAAAATTAGCCCAGGCATGGTGTCAGACACCTGTAATCCCAGCTACTCAGGAGGCTGAGGCAGGAGAGTTGCTGGAACCCGGGAGGTGGAGTTTGCTGTGAACCGAGATCACCCCATTGCCCTCCAGCCTGTGCAACAGAGTGAGAATCCATCTCAAAAAAAAAAAAAAAAAAAAAGAAGGGTGAATTTTATATTTTCTTTTAGGCTTCCTTATTGTTTTATTTTATTTATTTATTTGGAGAAAGAATCTCGCTCTATCCTTCAGGCTGGAGTTCAGTGGCAGGATCTTGGCTCACTGCAACCTCCGCTTCCTGGGTTCAAGTGATTCTCATGCCTCAGCCTCCCAAGTAGCTGGAATTACAGGCACCTGCCACCATGCCCAGCTAATTTTTGTAATTTTATTTTGAAGAAAACAAAGAACAAGGTAGAGAAGGAGAAGGAGGAGGAGGCAGTGGCAGTGGCCTAAAAAGTGTCTTTTTCAAGCAGAGTATTATGAGGACTGAAATACTCTATTAATATTAATAATGTGGATTTTTAACTGACATGTAGAATAGAAGTGAGTGCTTAAGCCTGAAGAAACAGAATTGGACACAGAGTGCAAACCAGTATGTGTAGGCCACATTTACATTGTCCCATGACTATAACACTCTGGGAAAAAAATGCCAGACCTCTGGATGGTGGACTTACATTTTTGACATTTCCTCTGGATATTTTGATATACATATCTTAGTCTCTTTCCCAATGGGATCCATGATTTGGTTCACCTTTGAACCTACTTTTCAAGTATTATATATTCAATAAATACTTGTAGAGTTATAAGTGTGGATGTAGTCATTGGCTCATCTGCATAACAATGATCTCCAGTGATCACTCAAAGCAAGAAATTTTGGGGCAGAAAATTGCCATTTTAGGGGCCTGGCACAGTGGCTCCTGCCTGTAATCCCAGCACTTTGAGAGGCCAATGTGGGCGGATTGCTTAAGGCCAGGAGTTAGAGACCAGCCTGGCCAACATGACAAAACCTCGTCCCTACAAAAAATATAAAAATTAGTTGGGTGTGGTGGTGCATGCCTGTAGCCCCAGCTACTGGGGCACCAGAGGCACGAGAACTGCTTGAGCCTGGGAGGCAGAGGTTGCAGTGAGTTGAGATCATGCCACTTCACTGCAGCCTGGGCCATAGAGAAAGACTCTATCTAAAAAAGAAAAAAAAAATTGCCATTTTTGAACCTAGAGTATAATGGTGCTATAATGACATTGGTCATTGAAATATATTTCGGGTCGGGTGTGATGGCTCATGCCTATAATCCCAGCACTTTGGGAAGCTGAGGCGGGCAGATCACAAGGTCAGGAGTTTGAGACCATCCTGGCTAACGCGGTGAAACTCTGTCTCTACTAAAAATTCAAAAAATTAGCTGGGCATGGTGGCATACACTTGTAGTCCCAGCTACTTGGGAGGCTGGCAGGAGAATCACTTAAACCCGGGAGGCGGAGGTTGCGGTGAGCCAAGATTGCGCCATTGCACTCCAGCCTGAGCAACAGAGTGAGACTCTGTCTCCAAAAAAAAAAAGAAAAGAAAAAAAGAAATATATCTTAATAAAACTCAGAAAACAAAAAATTTACTAAATTATGATCAGATATGAACAAAGATGTTTACTTGAAGTAAGCATATTAATAACTTATTTTTTTTTTAGAATTCTTAGTCTTAAATTATGTCATAAATCAGACATAATGAATCAGAAAGTGGTGAATACTCTCAGTTCACAGTCCTCCTTTGAAGTTCCCAGGAATGTATTCAATTCTATACTGCATTCCTTTCTTCTTACTCCCAACAGGCAAGGCCATCAAATTAGCAGAACAATTTCTGGTGAGCAGGTGAATTCTAGGGCTACCATCTGGTCTCCTGGCTCTTGACCCAAGGTGACAGATTCCTGATGGAGATGCCTCCAATGATCCTAACAGCTCCCCTTAGTGACACCCTCCCTTACTATAGACCACTGCCAAGTCTGAAGGCCTGAAAGTGAGTCTCATACTGTACTGTACCCTTAGCCTTGCCATCCCCCCCACCCCTTTTTTTTTTTTTTTTTTTTTTTACCATTTCGGGTCACCTTCCTACCAATGCAGATTTGCTTCTTAAGGGTGAAATGTATGGGGAGGGTCTGAACAGTAAAGTGATTTACATGATGCTGATCCTTTCATCTACCACAAAATAGGCTGCAGAAGGCCAGCAGCAAACAAATTGCAATCCTGTGTGGCACTTCAAAGGAAGCAGGATAGTTGGGTGTAACTTCCAGAAATTCATCCAAATTAATTTATAATATTCACCAATCTTCAAATGGATCTTCTAGAATCACATGCCTCCTGCATATAATCTTTGTAACAGCAAAAATAGAGAATATACAGGGAGCAATATATATTCATTATCCTTTAAAAGGAAAGGCCTGCTGGGATAGGAAGGGCTGTGGAACAGCTGTTTTCTCCCCAGTTTTACACATAAATAATTCTATATGTAAAACACCTGTAGAGCATGAATTAGCTAGTATGTTTACTATAGATCCACTACCCAATGTATTGTTTATCCCATCATGAGCCTGAGCAAACATTTATGACATATGAAAGCCTACCATCTGTAGATCTGAAATCTGACCACCACTGGAAACATTTGGTAGCTCTGAAAATATTGCCTTTTATTCTTTGATGTTGCTTATGAGACAGTGAATTATTCTTCCCAACCAATAGATGAAGTCAGATTGGGAACTGGTTCAGGTTGGTGTATCCTACATCATAGTAATTTCCAGGGCACAAGAATTTTTTTTTTTTTTTTTTTTGAGATGGAGTCTCATTCTGTCACCCAGGCTGGAGTGCAGTGACATGATTTTGGCTTACCACAACCTCCATCTCCCGGGCTCAAGCAATCCTCCCACCTCAGCCTCTCTGGTAGCTGGGACCACAGGTGCATGTCACCACACGTGACTTTTTTTTTTTTTTTTTCATTTTTGGTAGAGATGGGGTTTTGCCATGTTGCCCAGGATGGTTTCGAATTCCTGAGCTCAGATGATCTACCTGCTTTGGCCTCCCAAAGTGCTAGGATTACAGGCATGTGCCACTGCTTCCCCTAAGAAAGATTTTTAAAACTACTTAAACATAATAAGTAGTTTTACCTGAACCAGGCAAGACTACTTAACCTAGAAACTAAAGTATCTAATGAAAAAGGGTAGAGAGAAAGATGACCCAGCCTTCCCCAAGGAGGCAGACCTGAGCTCATTTATCCCTTCTGCTGCACCAGTGAAGAGAAAGTACGCCCAAAAAGCAAAATGCCTATTTGGAGCAGAAGGTCCCATCATGGTACAAAAGCAAGGAAGAGAAAACATTTCATGTCTTTAATCACAGTGACACCTGCCCACAAAAATATTGTGATCTAGTAAGTTTCTCTGAGTTTGGCTAAAATATTAACTCCTTCTCCCTGGAGAAAGGGGCAAAAGATTTCCCTTGCCCTTTTAAGAGTTTAGAGAACACAGGCCAGGAGCAGTGGCTCGTAGCTGTAATCCCAGCACTGTGGGAGGCTGAGGTGGGGTAACCACTTGAGGCCAGGAGTTTGAGGCCAGTCTAGCCAACACGAACAAACCCCATCTCTACCTAAAAAAAAAAAAAAAAAAAAAAAAGCCATACGTGGTGGCACGTGCCTGTAATCCCAGTTACTTGGAAGGCTGAGACACGAGAATCATTTGAGCCCAGGAGGCAAAGGTTGCAGTGAACCAAGATCCCACCACTGCACTCTAGCCTGGGTCACAAAGTGAGATCTTGTCTCAAAACAAACAAAAAGTTTATAAACCACAAATTCCTTATCAAAAAGACTATCTTTCAGCCCAGATTGGCTTTAACTGACACAGCCCTTCTTCCATGCTTTGCTCCCACCCAGTCTTAGTTAGACAGTTGGTGAAACTGCTCAGACAGCTAGCCAGAGCAAGATCTGGCCAGGTACCAATACCAGAACTGATAGAATTCTCTGTCTCTTCCAGAAATTACCTGCTGGTTCTTATCACAGGGTGTAGACCCAAGGCCCTAGCCAGTTTCACCAGCTACCTTGTCTCTTGAGTTGTGCCTTTTATCAACCTCTAGCAAAGAAAAGGAGAGGATTCCTTCTCTGGTTTCAAAATTTCTTGGTGTTTTACATTTAAGTCTTTAATCCATTTTGAGTTAATTTTTGTGTATGACATTTGATAAGGATCCAATTTCATAATTTTGCACATGGACATCCAGTTTTCTCAATACCATGAATTGAAGAAACTATCCTTTCCTCATTGTGTATCCTTGGCATTCTTGTCAAAAATCATACATATAAAGTTGAACTGAAAAAAATTATATGTATGAAATACATATACATTTATAAAGTTTATATGTATGAATTTATTTCTTGACTCTCTATTCTGTTCCATTAGTCTATGTCTGATTTTAGGCCAGTACCATACTGTTTTGATTACTGTAGCTTTGTAATATATTTTGAAATCAGAAATGTGAGGCCTCTAGCTTTATTTTTCTCACCCAAGATTGCTTGGCTGTTCAGAGTCTTTTGTGGTTCCATATAAATTTTAGATTTTTTTTCCTATTTCTGTAAAAAAAAAATGCCATTAGGAGATATATATATATATATATATATATATATATATATATATATTTTTTTTTTTTTTTTTGAGATGGATTCTCACTCTGTTGCCCAGCCAGAGTGTAGTGGCATTATCTTGGCTCACTGCAACCTCCACCTCCCAGATTCAAGTGATTGTTGTGCCTCAGCTTCCCAAGTAGCTGGGATTACAGGCATGTGCCACCATGACCAGCTAATTTTTGTATTTTCAGTAGAGACAGGGTTTCACCATGTTGGCCAAACTGGCCTTGAACTCCTGACCTTAGATTACTCACCTCAGCCTCCCAAAGTGCTGGGATTACAATCGTGAGCCACCATGCCCTGCTGCCATTGGAATTTTGATAGGGATTTCAATAAATTTATAGATTGCTTAGACTAGCATTGACATTTTAATAACATTAATTATTTCAGTCTATAAACACAAGATATCTTTTCATTTATTTGTGTTTAATTTCTTTCATCATTGTCTTATAGTTTTTGGTGTACAAGGTTTTCATCTCCTTAGCTAGGTTTATTTCTAAGTATTTTATCTTTTGATGCTATTGTAAATTGGATTGTTCTTTTAATTTCCTTTATGAATAGTTCATTGTTAGTGTATAGAAGTACAACTGATTTTTGCATGTTGATTTTGCATCTTGTAACTTTCTCAAATTCATTTATTAGTTTTAACAGATTTTTGTGGTCGTTAGGTCTTTAGTGTCTAACAAGATCATGTCATCTGCAAACAGAAATTGTTTTACTTCTTCGTTTCCAATTTGGATGCCTTTCATTTCTGTTTCTTTTTCTTGCCTAACTGCTATGATTTCTAGTACTAGTAACCTTAATCCTAACTCTTCTATTAACAGTACTATTCCAGTACTCTCCCACTATGGTGAGAGTGGGTATCTGAAAACACTAACACTTCTAGAAGAAAACATAGGGAAAAAGCTTTTTTATGTTGTTCTTGGCAATGTTTTCTTGGATATGACACAAAACACAGGCAACAAATGCAAAAACAGACAAGTGGAATCACATCAAACCAAGAAGCTTTTTCATGACAAGGAACCAATCAACAAAATGACAAGGCAACCTGCAAAAAGAAAAAAAATTTTCAAACCATATATCTGATGAGGGGTTAATATTTAAAATATATAAGGAATACCTACAACTCAACAGCAAAAACAAAACCAAAAAACAATCCATCTTTAAAATGGGCAAAAGATCTGAATAGCTATTTCTCCAAAGAAGACATACAAATGGCCAACAGGCATATGAAAAGATGCTTAACATAACTAACCATCAGAGAAATGCAAATCAAAACCGCAATGGGATATTACTCACACCCATTAGAATGACCATTATAAAAAAAAAAAAAAAAAAAAAGAAAAGTGTTGGTGAAATAGAGAGAAACGCAAACCTGGTACATTGTTAGTGGGAATGTAAATTGGTACAGCCACTATGGAAGATACTATGGAAGCTCCTCAAAAAATTAAAAAGAAAACTACCATATGATCCAGCAATCCTACTTCTGAGTATATATTTCTAAAGGAATTGAAATCAGTATGTCAAAATATCTGCAAATATGTATATATTGCTATATATCAAAAAAATATACATGGAAGTAACCTGAATATCCATCAGGGGATAAATGGATGAAGAAAGTATGGTATATGCATAAAATAGGATATTATTCAGCCTTAAAAAATAAAGAAATCCTACCATTTGCAATAATATCCCTGGGGGGATATTATGCTAAGTGAAATAAGCCAAACAAAGAAAAACAAATAATTGCCTAATCCCACTTATATGAGGAATCTTGGTAATAACACTCATGTGAGCAGAGAGCAGCATGATGGTTCACAGAAACTAGTAGAAGGGGAAATGTGGCCAGGCACAGTGGCTCACACCTATAATCCCAGCACTTTGGGAGGCTGAGGCGGGTAGATCACCTGAGATCAGGAGTTCAAGACCAGCCTGACCAACATGGAGAAACCCCGTCTCAACTAAAAATACAAAAATTAGCTGGGTATGGGGGCACATGCCTGTAATCCCAGCTACTCAGGAGGCTGAGGCAGGAGAATTGCTTGAACGCGGGAGGCGGAGGTTGCGGTGAGCTGAGATGACACCATTGCACTCCAGCCTGGGCAAAAGAGTGAAACTCCTTCTCCAAAAAAAAAAAAAAAAAAAAAAAAAAGGGGGGAAATGTGAAGGTGTTGGTCAAAGGGTACAAATTTTCAGTTATACAACATGAATAAGCTCTGGAGATCTACGATACAGTATAGCGCCTATAGTTAACAGTATACTTAGATATTTGCTAGGAGGGTAGGTCTTTACGTTAACTGTTCTTAGCACAAACAATAATAATAAATAAACAAAGGGAGAGGAAGAAAACTTTTGGAGGTGATAGATATGTTGATGGCCTGGATTGTAATGATGGTCTCATGAGTGTATACATATTTCCAAATTATTTGTCATATCCATTGAATATGTACAGTTTTTGTATCTCAATCATACCTCCATAAAGTGATTTTTTAAAATTCCTTGGAAGAATCCTGTATTGACTGGCTAGTCAGTCCTTTCACAATGATGAAGATGGGTTGTACTTTTGTCACTTGACCCTCTTTCTCTGTCCCTTTTGGGGTTTCTGAAGCTCTTTTGCTGGTGTATTGTGAAAGCTTTTAAGGAACATTTGCTTCCTCAGCAATGTCATTGATTCAGGTTTCCATAGTGAGTGTTCCATCTTATGTCAGCATCCCACCAGGGCAAGCAGAAGAATTTATGACCCTTCAAGTTCAAAGTTTGTGCCTCTCTGTTGGATCAACCACTCAGATGCTCATTTTTATCTCTCGGAAACCTCAAACTTTTCACTTATGTGCCTGGGAAAGATCAGAGGCAAGTTTTTAAGCCCAAAGAACAATCTCACTTTTACCTACTGTATGAGGTCTACCTATTACCCAGAATCTCTTTGATGACTCATCTCACTCAATAATAATGATCGACACTTTTCTCTCTAAAGGTAACATGAGAGTTTGGGGAATGAGTCTCCCATATGCACTAAAAAACAAAATTAAGCAACAGTATCAGAAAGTTCATCATATCATAATGGAAACTGAAAAATAGGGTTGCATTAAGTAACAGATGAAAATTAGGTCCTTAAAACTATGGTGGTGCTCAATCTCTTTCAAAAAAATAGAAAATCTGGTGTCATACCAAGATTCTTGAAGCACAAATGAAGACTTAGACAATCTGTGTGGTGACTGGGTGCAGTGGCTCACACCTGTAATCCCAGCACTTTGGGCAGCCAAGGTGGGCAGATCACTTGAGGTCATGAGCTCAAGACCAGCCTGGCCAACATGGTGAAACCCCTTTTCTACTAAAAATACAAAAATTAGCTAGGCATGGTGGCATGGACCTGTTATCCCAGCTACTCAGGAGGCTGAGGCAAGAGAATCACCTGAACCTGAGAGGCAGAGAATGCAGTGAGCTGAGATCACACCACTGCATTCCACACTCCAGCCTGGGCAACAGAGTGAGACTCCATCTCAAAAAAGACAACCAAACAGCTGACCGAGGTGGCTCAACCCTATAATCCCAGCAGGCTCAAGCCTATAATCCCAGCACTTTGGGAGGCCAAGGTGGGTGAATCACTTGAGATCAGGAGTTTGAGACCAGCCTGGCCAACATGGTAAAATCCCATCTCTACTAAAAATACCAAAAAATAAATAAATAAAAATTAGCCAGGTGTGGCGATGCACACCTGTAGTTCCAGCTACTGGGGAGACTGAGGCACAGGAAATCACTTGAACCTAGGATGCAGAGGCTGCTGTGAGTTGAGATCGCACCACAGCACACCAGCCTGGGCAACAGAGCAAAACGCTTCTCAAAAAAAAAAGAAAAAAAAGACAACCAGCCTGGGTTATAGAATTTTATATCCTACACATTTCCAGGTGACAAACAAAAAACAGTTTCCTGCCCAAGACATGATATGTGTGTGGCATCAATGGAACAGCTAGCCCTGTCTGATAAGCTAAAGTGGGGGTGTGGGATGATTATAGCCAGAAGAATTGCTGTAAGGATATACACTGACATTCTGCTTCAATGTGGCATCTCCATAGAATACTGGAAAAACATCAGTGACAGTGATTCCTGAGAAGAGATTTCGAGTAGAGGATAAATTTTAAGAGACAGAGTTACAAATAGTAATAAGGACTGTGAAGGGTGGTGACTACTATACATTTTAAAAAGAACATGTAAGCCATATGTGGGAAGAAATGCTTTGGGCATTGCTTTATAGAGAATGGTCATTTCTTTGGCAGAACCAGTGATTGGTCCTATTAAGGAGGTTTTTCTCCTTTATCTTTCTACCTCAAAAACACCATAGCACTGAGTAGCAAGGTTTGTATTTCACTGTAAGTTGCATGACTCTTAAATTGAAAGTGCAGTGATAAAACCTGAAAGAATATTTCATAGACCACCAGGTTGGTCTTATTTGAATGCTGAGATAAGAACAGTCTGTTGAATTGTTTCTTCATTAGATGTATCTCTTTTAATAACTGTGGAAGATTCCATTTTTATTCTCAATTATTCCCCACACTTCCCATAAGAGAATTTGCTATCCTACACATTTCCATGTGACTTGCAGTGCCTTCCTATAGGTGCAGACTTCCCCACTCTATTAACAGTAGGTTTAACCATGTGATTTGCTTCAGCCAATGAAATGGGAGGCATAAGCCATGTGTACCATTAAAACGAAAGTTGAAGAGACATTGCATGGCTTAGCCATTGCACTCTTCCCTCTATTACAGTAATGAATGTCTTTAATTCATGTTACTCCTTCAACCTGGATTCTGAAATGAATACCCATTGAACTAAGCTGCAGCTGACGTATACCAAGAGGGAGAAATAAACCTCTGTTGTCATAAACCATTGAGATTTAGGGGTGTTTCTTATTGCCACATAAAAGCTTATTAATACAATAATCTTACAAATTAGCACAGGAGCTATCTATTGACAGTAGTTATCAGGTAGGCAATATACATATTCCAGATGAAGTGCTAGAGTCCAAATAGCTAAGATAAAAACATGCCTCACAAAGAAGCGTAATTGATATTAATCTTAATTTTCTACCTAGGACTTTTTCACCTATCTGGTTGATAACAGGTTATAGAGTATAATATTTCCAGCTTCTTCATGTTCATTAAAAGACCTCCATTGTACTCCATCAAATTAAGACTGTTATTAATCTAATGTGTCTCCAAACAAAAACTAACGGGCTGAGCCTGGTGGCTCACTCCTGTAATCCCAGAACTTTGGGAGGCCAAGGTAGGCAGATCAAGAGGTCAGAAGTTCAAAACCAGCCTGACCAACATGGTGAAACTCCATCTCTACTAAAAATACACAAAATTAGCCTGGTGTGGTAGCAAACACCTGTAATCCCAGCTACTCGGGAGGCTGAGGCAGGAGAATCCTGCTTGAACCCTGGAGGTGGAGGTTGCAGTGAGAGGAGATTATGCCATTGCACTGCAGCCTGGGCAACAGAGCAAGACTCCTCTCAAACAAAAACAACAAAAAACCTTTTTCTGCTAACTTTTAAGGAAATCCTCACTTTCATTTAAAGATTCCTAATTCCAGAGGTGAGAAAACAATTTGCATTTACAACTTTGAATAGGCAATTCAGTTGACCTTCAACCTTTCTAACAGTTTCAAAAGCAAAATCATACATTAGAATATAACACAAAAGCACTAGAAGCCAGACAACATTCAATAAGTTTTAACAGCCAATGAAACTCCAGACCATAATTAGTTCCTCCCTCAGTATTTTATCCTAAGAACCTAAGAAATTTTTACATTTTGTAGGCTTGATATCTTTTAAGGCCAAATATCGTAGCCTTATTTTTTCTTTATTTTTATTTTTTTAATTTTTTGGAGGGAGGTATTCACATATTTGATATTTGAAAATCACTTTTCTTAACAACTATGATAAGAAAGTTTTCTAGACTTTGTCCTTAAGCGCAAGCCATTCTTCCTACATGACGTGACCCACAACACAAAAACTTAAAGCTCCACAGAAGAGTGAGACTTTGCTGTCTTCTGATGGATGTTATCAAAGTTGAGGGCTAAAGGACACTTTGGTGGTATAGCTTGGGACAGATTCTTTTTCCTTAAGATCTTCAATATAGGCTTTCATAAATTCTTTGTTTGTTTGTTTGTTTGTTTGTTTGAGACACAGCCTCACTCTGTCACCCAGACTAGAGTCCAGTGGCACAATCTAGGTTCACTGCAACCCCCACCTTCTGGGCTCAAGTGATTCTCCTACCTCAGCCTCCAGAGTAGCTGGGATTACAGGCGCATACCACCATGCCTGGCTAATTTTTGTATTTTTAGTAGAGATGGGGTCTCACCATGTTAGCCAAGCTGGTCTCCAACTCCTGACCTCAACTGATCAAACAACCTTGGCCTCCCAAAGTGCTGAGATTACAGGCGTGAGCCAATGCACCCAGCCTCATAAATTCTTTATCAAGGCTCACACCTGTAATTCCAACACTTTGGGAGGCTGAGGTGAGCAGATCATTTGAGCCCAGGAGTTCGAGACTAGCCTGGCCAATATGGCAAAACCCCATCTCTACTAAATATACAAAAATTCACTGGATGTGGTGATGCACACCTGTGGTCCCAATTATTCAGGAGGCTGAGGTGAAAGAATCGCTTGAATCCAGGAGGTGGAGGTTGCAGTGAGCTGAGATCGCGCCACTGAACTCAAGCCTGGGTGACAGAGCAAGCCTCTATCAAAAAACAAAGCAGGGGCAGGGATGGTTCATAAGGCTTACAAATTTTAAACATGTGGAGGAGTCACAAAGGGTAGTTGAAAGCCCTTTGTGACCAAGTGGTCCCCACTGACAACTAATAAGGTGTGCTACTTTAGGTTAAGCATGGGATAAGGCAGGTAGGTCAACTTGATTTTATATAAGAGAAAGCCCTGCAGCTCTCCCAACCTGTCTCTATCTCGTGTCACATCAGTCAGGTTATTATTGCTGATATCCAACCACTGCAAATAGACATCCTCAGTACACAGATTGGGACAGTGGAAAACTTGTTTGTGGAGATATCTACAAATGCAACTGGTTTCCAATTACTTAATTCAAAAGGCAGCTCTATGAATTCTAGATTTCCAGAACAATCCGGTCTCTCTAGATTTCACCATCTCCCAGTTCTGGAGAAATGCTCTTCAGATAGTTGAAACTCACATTGAGTTATTTCAGGTTCTTCAAACAATTAATTTCAGCTGGAAGATGTGAGATTTGTTTCTTTGGCAGATCCTGAATTCTCATCGAATGAAACAGCTCAATATAATATGTAGGAGTGATTTGAATCAGCGTGTCGTATATTTGCCATTCTCCCAGGTGCATCTGCTCCTTCAACAAATCTGGCAGCTCCGTCCAGTGCTCCCCAGAAAGTCCAAACACAAATGCACTGCTCCATTTGCCTCCGTCCTTAGGAAGTGAACGCTGCCTTGTGAGAGCGTTCCTTTCTATCTCTTCAAGAAGCCACATGCTGGTGTCTATGAAGCTATTCTTGCAGTACACTGCCGGGGGCATGCCTTTCGTCCTGTGCTTGGCCTCGAGGTTCCACTCCTCCTTTGTCTTTTCCAATGTACTCTTCTCAAGACTTTGTGCCTCCTGCTTCTGCCAAACTTGTGCTCTTGACATGAGTTTCCCACAAGGCTCTGACAAAAGAAATGTCAAATATGATCACTTTATGTCCCATTTTGGGAGCATGAAATTACCTGTGGGGAATGCAGATCTTTTTGGTGGGTTCTGGTCCTTGGGTGAGAAGGGATTTTTTGTGGCTAAAAGGCTGTCACCCTGGAGTTCTGGGCTGACTTCAGCCCAGCCAATACCTACATCACCAGACTGGGGGCCTCCGTTCCCTCCTCTCGTCTTTCTTTTTTAGAGACAGGGTCTTGCTCTGTCACCTAGGCTTGAGTGCAGTGGCACAATCATAGTTCACTGCAGTCTCAGACTCCTGATCTCATTGATCCTCCTGCCTTGGCCTTGCAAAGCATGGGGATTACAGGTGTGAGCCACTGCACCCAGCTGCCTCAATTTTTAAAGAAAGAATTTATTTTAAATCCTGCATCTGTACGATATCAAAACAATTAGTCAAATCAATGAAAATATTAGGCAATTCAGTAGTTTGGTGCAATGTTGCCACAAAGCGAGTCTCCGACTCCTGCCCGCAAGTGATCCTCCCACCTCGGCCTCCCAAAGCACTGGGATTATAGGCATGAACCACCGTGCCTGGCTCTTTTTGTTTTCTTTAGGAAAAAAAAATAATGGCTTCGTTTCATACCTAACAAATTGGAAAACTGGCTTGGCCTCTAGGCCAGACAGGTGTTATAATACTCCTACTGAGTTTAGCATACCATTCAGCCACAGACAGAGCTCCTGGGCCTTGCTGACCCCCCTTTAGTATCCCTTCCAAACAAACCAATGCTTTGTCCCATTGTCACACATTTTACTTCTACATATGCTGTAAACTCCATACTCTATTATTTTTTGTTTAAACAATCAATCTTTTTTACTTGGGGTGGTTTTTTTTTTTTTTTTTGCTTTTATTATTATTTTAAATGGATACATAGTAATTGTACATATTTTTGAGGTACAATGTGATGTTTAGATACATATAAATGTATCTAATTACACATAAAATGTGTAATGACCAAGTCTGGGTAATAAGCATATCCATCACCTCAAACACCTATCGTTTCATGGTTTTGAGAACATTCAAAATCTGCTTTTCTAGCTATTTGAAAATATACAATAAATTGTCGTTAATTATAGCCTCCCAGTAGTGTTATAGAACAATAGGAATTATTCCTCCTACCTAGTTGTTCTTTTATTTCTGTCAACTTTTGCCTCTCTTCCCCTCCCCACCAACCCTCTCTTCCTCTAATAACCACTCTACTACTTTTTACCTCTAAAAGATCAACTTTGTAGCTTCCACATATAAAGAAGAACACACGGTATTTATCTTTGTAGCTTCCACATTTAAGGAAGAACACACGGTATTTATCTTTCTGTGTCTGGATTATTTCACTCACCCTAACATCCTCCAAGTTTATTCAGGTTGCTGTGCATGACAGAATTTTAAAATTTGTTATGGCAGTATTCTATTGTGCTATATACCATGCTTTCTTTTTTTAATTTAAATAAATTTATTTGTGAAAAAAAACATCTGGACATAAGTCTTATCCACAATGTCATAACTCATTCTTGGGAGTACTCTTATGCAGTTTGTAAGAGAAATACCATGTGAAGCATCAGCTGAACATTTATCAAAATTCATAAAGCCATCAAACCTGAGTATTACATAATACATAATGACAATGATACAGTAATAAAAATACAATATCAAATACTCACTATTTTGTGAGTTACAAACTACAATATAAACACTTTAGGCACTTTTTTTTTTGAGATGGAGTTTTACTCTTTTTGCCCAGGCTAGAGTGCAGTGGTGCGATCTCGGCTCATCGCAACCCCCACCTCCTAGGTTCAAGCAGCTCTCCTGCCTTAGCCTCTCTAGTAGCCAGGATTACAGGCAGCACCATGCCCAGCTAATTTTGTATCTTTAGTAGAGACGGGGTTTCTCCATGTTGGTAAGATTGGTCTCGAACTCCCTATCTCAGGTGATTCGCATGCCTCAGCCTCCTAACGTGCTGGGATTACAAGCATGACCCACCACGCCCAGCCATGACCCCATTTTCAAAAATGAAAAAATATTTCTCTTACAGCCTTATTTCAAGCATTTCCAGTTAGATACATCTTTATATATATTTACTAACAATAGATGGCAAAACAATGTCTTCGTATCTGTAGGTAAAATATATTACTTGCCTAATGTTTGCACTCTGAAGTATACTTTGACACATGCCAATTCAGATAAGAGAATGAAACTGTGCAATGACAAAATCCTGGCTGATGATAAAGACTTGGATAGTTTTCATATTAAGTTAAAAAAATTTACATTACTGAAGAAAGAATCAAGGACATACAAAGAAGCAACATCATTCTTTCTCAACAAAGCAGTCTAATTCCAGGGAATGGGTTTTCCATTTTGAATTCAAATGCCTGGTCCCAAAGTTGAATTCTTTCAAATCCAGGAGCTTCCTGCCACTGTGAGGCAACAGCAATGATGAAGCAAGTTGGGAGGAAAGTGTTAACTGAACTACAGAGATGGTCACTGTTAAAACAAGTTCCTAGAAGTCCTCTGGCTCACCCAGAGGTGAAAGGCAGCCAAAACTATCAACACAAAAGGAAAATGCACTCACTGAACTGCACGCATAGAGCTTCTAGGAGGGTTCACAGTTCTTGGCATAGGCTCCTGGTTGTAGTTTACAATATCTGCCTTCAGTACTCTCTGTGACTGTTCTACTTCTGCTGTGTTTTGATCCCAAGGATTTCAGCAACAACTTTCTGAAAGCACAAGGAGACCTGGAGCTGGAGATGATTACAAGTCTTAAAGTAATTTCATACGAACAAACCATTTCAAAGTACCAAGAGTCTCCTGTCTTGGCTGAGACAACGTGGCTACTTAAACCATTTTCCTGGCAAAACCGTAAGTGTTTTTCAGGTTTTACTGTTCGCATGTGCTCCAAATCAATTTTATTGCTTACCAAGGCAACCAGTGGCTGAGTTTCTGACTCCTTGCGCACTTTTTTCACCACGGTATAACAATCTTCTAAATTCTCAAAGCTTTGATAATTTGTAATATCAAATACCAAGAGGATTCCCTGTGCTCCATAGATATATTTTTCCAACATTTTGCCTCCTATTGTCTGCCCTCCTATATCCCAAATTTGAAGGGTAACAATCAAGTTTCCTGGCAGTGTTATCCTTCTCAAAAGGAAATTCAGTCCTGTAGTTTGTTTGTACTGTTTCCCAAAAGTTTCTTGAGCAAAACCCGTAGCTAAGGAGGTCTTCCCAGAGGCGCTGTGTCCAGCATGACGATTTTCAGTTGCCAGTCCTGGCTCTCCTCCTCAGAGTCCAACATGGTGTCCCAAGAACCAGGGCCGCCCCACGAGGTGGAGCGGGGAAGGGAAGAAGGAAGGCTTTGCGGGCAGAGGAGAGGAGGAAGGGAGGGAGTGGTGGCAGGACCCCCGCCCACCCCGGTATGTCCGCACCAGCTGGAGGGATCCGAGGAGAATCACTCGCCAGGCCCCATCTTGCCAACCTCCCTTCCCTCTGCCACCATGCTTTCTTTTCCATTCATCTGTTGATGGATATCTAGGTAGATTCCATGTCTTAACTGTTGTAAATAGTGCCGCAATAAACATGAGAGTGCGGATATCTCTCTGACATACCGATTTCCTTTCCTTTGGATATATACCTAGAGGTGGGATTGCTGGATCATCTGGTAGTTTTATTTTTAGGGTTTTTTTTGTTTTGTTTTGTTTTGTTTTGTCTTGAGACAAAGTCTCGCTCTTGTGGCCCAGGCTAGACTACAGTGGCACGATCTTGGCTTGCTGCAACCTCTGCGAGTTTAAGAGATTCTCCTGCCTCAACCTCCTGAGTAGCTGGAATCCCAGGCACATGCCACTAAACCTGGGTAATTTTTGTATTTTGAGTATAGATGGGGTTTCCCCATGTTGGCCAGGCTGGTCTGGAACTCCTGACCTCAAGTGATCCAACTGCCTTGGCCTCCCAAAGTGCTAGGATTACAGGCATGAGCCACTGTGCCGGGCCTATTTTTAGTGTTTTGAGGAACCTCTATACTGTTTTCCGTAATGACTGCTAATTTGTATGGCCACCAAGAGGGCATAAGAGTTCTGCTTTCTCCAACTCCTTACTAGCATTTGTGGGGTATTTTTTTTAGTTTTGTTTTTTGTTTTTAATAATAGCCTTTCCAACTGGGGTGAGAGAACTCATTGTGGTTTTGATTTACCTTTCGCTGATGATTGGTGGTGTTAAACATTTTTTCATATACCTCTGGGCCATATGTATATCTTCCTGTATGAGAGGAGATATCAACTCGACTCATTTTCCCATTTTTAATATTTTTTTCATGTCCATTCTTTTCTTTCTTTCCTTTTTTTTTTTTTTTTGGCTGTTGAGCTGTTTAAGTTCATTATGTATTCTTGATATTAATCCCTAGTTGGATAAATAGCTTGCAAATAGTTTCTGCCATTCTGTAAATCAACTCTTCACTCTGTTGATAATTTTCTTTGCTGTGCAGAAGTTTTTTAGTTTGATAGAATTCCACTTGTCTGTTTTTGCCTTTACTGCCTAGGCTTATGAGATCTTTTCCATAAAAATCTTAGAGCAGAGCAATGTGCTGAAGCATTTCTCCTGTCTTCATAGTTTTGGTTCTTTTTTTTTTTTTTTTAAGATGGAGTCTCACTCTGCCACCCAGGCTGGAGTGCAGTGACACAATCTCGGCTCACTGCAACTTCTACCTCCTGAGTTCAAACGATTCTCCTGCCTCAGCTTCCTGAGTATCTGGAACTACAGGCATGTACCACAATGCCTGGCTAATTTTTTTTTAATTTTTAGTAGAGACAGGGTTTCACCATGTTAGCCAGGATGGTCTCAATCTCCTGACTTTGAGATTCACCCACCTCAGCCTCCCAAAGTGCTGGGATTATATGCATGAGCTGCCATGCCCCACCAGTTTTGGGTCTTACATTTAAATCTTTAATCCATTTTGAGTTTTTTCTTCTTTTATATTTATATATATATATATATACATATATATATATATGTATATATATACATACATTTTGTGTTTTAGGTTTTGGGGTACATGTGAAGAACATGCAGGATTGTTGCATAGGTACATACATGGCAATGTGGTTTGCTGCCTTCCTCCCCATCACCTATATCTGGTGCTTCTCCCCATATTATTCCTCCCCAACACCCCATACCCCGTCATCCCTCCCCTAGTTCCCACCGACAGACCTCAGTATGTGATGCTCCCCTCTCTGTGTCCATGTGTTCTCATTGTTCAATACCCACACCTATGAGTGAGAACATGCGATGTTTGATTTTCTGTTCTTGTGTCAGTTTGCTGAGAATGATGGTTTCCAGTTTCATCCGTGTCCCTACAAAGGACACGAACTCATCGTTTTTTATGGCTGCATAGTATTCCATGGTGTATATGTGCCAAATTTTCCCTGTCCAGTCTATCATCAATGGGCATTTGGGTTGGTTCCAAGTCTTTGCTATTGTAAACAGTGCTGCAGTGAACATTCGTGTGTGTGTATCCTTATAAAAGAACGACTTATAATCCTTTGGATATATACCCAATAATGGGATTGCTGGGTCAAATGGAATTTCTATTTCTAGGTCCTTGAGGAATTGCCACACTGTCTTCCACAATGGTTGAACTAATTACACTCCCACCAACAGTGTAAAAGTGTTCCTATTTCTCCACATCCTCTCTGGCATCTGTTGTCTCCAGATTTTTTAATGATCGCCATTCTAACTGGCATGAGATGGTATCTCAATGTAGTTTTGATTTGCCTTTCTCTAATGACCAGTGATGATGAGCATTTTTTTATATGTTTGTTGGACTCATGTATGTCCTCTTTTGTAAAGTGTCTGTTCATATCCTTCGTCGACTTTTGAATGGGCTTATTTGTTTTTTTCTTGTAAATCTGTTTTAGTTCTTTGTAGATTCTGGATATTAGCCCTTTGTCAGATGGGTAGATTGCAAAATTTTTTTTCCCGTTCTGTTGGTTGCCAGTTCACTCTAATGATTGTTTCTTTTGCTGTGCAGAAACTCTGGAATTTAATTAGGTCCCATTTGTCTATTTTGGCTTTTGTTGCCAATGCTTTTGGTGTTTTAGTCATGAAGTCCTCGCCTATGCCTATGTCCTGAATGGTTTTGCCTAGATTTTCTTCTAGGGTTTTTATGGTGTTAGGTCTTATGTTTAAGTCTTTAATCCATCTGGAGTTAATTTTAGTGTAAGGTGTCAGGAAGGGGTCCAGTTTCTGCTTTCTGCACATGGTTAGCCAGCTTTCCCAACACCATTTATTAAACAGGGACTCCTTTCCCCATTGCTTGTTTTTGTGAGGTTTATCAAAGATCAGATGGTTGTAGATGTGTAGCGTTGCCTTCAAGGCCTCTGTTCTGGTCCATTGGTCTATATCTTTGTTTTGGTACCAGTACCATGCTGTTTTGATTACTGTAGCCTTGTAGTATGGTTTGAAGTCAGATAGTGTGATGTCTCCCACTTTGTTCTTTTTGCTTAGAATTGACTTGGCTATACAGGCTGCCTTTTGGTTCCATATGAAGTTTAAGGTGGTTTTTTCCAGTTCTGTGAAGAAGGCCATTGGTAGCTTGATGGGGATAGTGTCGAATCTACAAATTACCTTGGGCAGTATGGCCATTTTCATGATATTGATTCTTCCTAACCATGAGCATGGAATGTTTCTCCATCTGTTTGTGTCCTCTCTTATTTCACTGAGCAGTGGTTTGTAGTTTTCCTTGAAGAGTTCCTTTACATTCTTTCTTACTTGTATTCCTAGGTATTTTATTCTCGTTGTAGCAATTATGAATGGCAGTTCATTCTTGATTTGACTCTCTTTAAGTCTGTTATTGTTGTATAGGAATGCTTGTGATTTTTGCACATTGATTTTGTATCCTGAGACTTTGCTGAAGTTGCTTATCAGTTTCAGGAGATTTGGGGCTGAGACGATGGGATCTTCTAAATATACAATCATGTCGTCTGCAAATAGAGACAATTTGACTTCCTCCTTTCCTAATTAAATACTGTTTATTTCTTTTTCTTGCCTGATTGCTCTGGCTAGAACTTCCAGTACTCTATTGAGTAGGAGTGGTGAGAGAGGACATCCTTATCTAGTGCCAGATTTCAAAGGGAATGCTTCCAGTTTTTGCCCATTCAGTATGATATTGGCTGTGGGTTTGTCATAAATAACTTTTATTTTGAGATATGTTCCATCAATACCTAGTTTATTCAGAGTTTTTAGCATAAAGGCTGTTGAATTTTGTCGAAGGACTTCTCTGAATATATTGAGATAATAATGTGGTTTTTGTCTTTGGTCCTGTTTATGTGGTGAATTACATTTATAGACTTGCATATGTTGAACCAGCCTTGCATCCCTGGGATGAATCCTACTTGATCGTGATGGATAAGCTTTTTGATGTGCTGTTGCAGTTGGTTTGCCAGTATTTTATTGAAGATTCTTGCATCTATGTTCATCATGGATATTGGCCTGAAGTTTTCTTTTCTTGTTGAGTGTCTGCCGGGTTTTGGTATCAAGATGATGTTGATCTCATAAAACTACTTGGGAAGGATTCCCTCTTTTTGGATTGTTTGGAATAGTTTCAGAAGGAGTGGTACCAGCTCCTCTTTGTATGTCTGGTAGAATTTAGCTATGAACCCATCTGGACCTGGCCTTTTTTTTGGTTGGTAGGCTATTCATTGCTCCCTCAACTTCAGCCCTTGTTATTGGTCTATTTAGGGTTTTGACTTCTTTGTGGTTTAGGCTTGGGAGGATGCATGTGTCTGGGAATTTATCCATTTCTTCTGGTTTATGTGCATAGAGTTGTTTGTAGTAATCTCTGATGGTTTTTTTGTATTTCTGTGGAATCTGTGGTGATATCCCCTTTATCATTTTTTATTGCATCTATTTGATTATTCTCTCTTTTCTTTTTTATTAATCTGGCTAGTGGTCTATTTTGTTGATCTTTTAAAAAAAAACAGCTCCTGGATTTATTGATTTTTGAAGGGTTTTTTGTGTCTCTGTCTCCTTCAGTTCGGCTCTGATCTTAGTTATTTCTTGTCTTCTGCCAGGTTTTGAGTTTTTTTGATCTTGTGCCTCTAGCTTTTTCAATTTTGATGATAGGGTGTCAATTTTATATATTTCCTTACTTCTCATGTGGGCATTTATTGCTATATGTTTTCCTCCAGACACTGCTTTAAATGTGTCCCAGAGATTCTGGTATGTTGTATCTCCATTCTCATTGGTTTTGAAGAACATCTTTATTTCTGCCTTCATTTCATTGTTTATCCAGTCAACATTCAAGAGCTAGTTGTTCAGTTTCCATGAAGCTGTGTGGTTCTGAGTTAGTTTCTGAATTCTGAATTCTAACTTGATTGCACTGTGGTCTGAGAGACTGTTTGTTATGATTTCCGTTCTTTTGCATTTGCTGAGGAGTGATTTACTTCCAATTGTGTGGTCAGTTTTAGAGTAGGTATGATGTGGTGCTGAGAAGAATGTATATTCTGTGAATTTCGGGTGGAGAGTTCTGTAAATGTCTGTTAGGTTTGCTTGGTTCATGTCTGAGTTCAAGTCCTGGATATCCTTTTTAATTTTCTGTCTCATTGATCTGTCTAATATTGACAGTGGGGTGTTAAAGTGTCCCACTATTATTGTGTGAGGGTCTAAGTCTCTTTGTAAGTCATTAAGAACTTGCTTTATGTATCTGGGTGCTCCTGTATTGGCTGCATATATATTTAGGATCATTAGCACTTCATGTTGCATTGATCCTTTTACCATTATGTAATGTCCTTCTTTGTCTCTTTTGATCTTTGTTGGTTTGAAGCCTATTTTATCAGAGACTAGGATTGCAACTCCTGCTTTTTATTTTATTTTATTTTATTTTTGCTCTCCATTTGCTTGATAAATCTGCCTCCATCCCTTTATTTTGAGCCTATGTGTATCTTTGCATGTGAGATGGGTTTCCTGGATACAGCACACGGATGGGTTTTTACTTTTTATCCAATTTGCCAGTCTGTGTCTTTTGATCGGGGCATTTAGCCCGTTTACATTTAGGGTTAATGTTGTTATGCTAGTTGATGCAGTTTCTTCATTATGTTGGTACTATTTACCATTTGGTGTGTTTTGGAGTGGCTGGTACTGATTGTTCCTTTCTATGTTTAGTGCTTCTTTCAGGAGCTCTTGTGAAGCAGGCCTCATGGTGATGAAATCTCTGAGTAATCGCTTGTTCGAAAAGGATTTTATTTCTCCTTCGCTTATGAAACTGAGTTTGGCTGGATATGAAATTCTAGGTTGAAAGTTCTTTTCTTTAAGGATGTTGAATATTGGTCCCCACTCTCTTCTGGCTTGCAGGGTTTCTGCTGAGAGATCCGCTGTGAGTCTGATGGGCTTCCTTTTGTGGGTAATCCAATCTTTCTCTCTGGCTGCCCTTAGCATTTTCTCCTTTATTTCAACCCTGGTGAATCTGATGATTATGTGCCTTGGGGCTGCTCTTCTTGACGAATATCTTTGTGGTGTTTTCTGTATTTCCTGGACTTGAATATTGGCCTGCCTTGCTAGGTTGGGGAAGTTTTCCTGGATAATATCCTGAAGAGTGTTTTCCAGCTTGGATTCATTCTCTCCGTCACATTCAGGTACACCTATCAAATGTAGATTAGGTCTTTTCACATAATCCCGTATTTCTTGGAGGCTTTGTTTGTTTCTTTTTACTATTTTTTCTCTAATCTTGCCTTCTCGTTTTATTTCATTGAGTTGGTCTTCACCCTCTGATATCCTTTCTTCTGCTTGGTCAATTCGGCTTTTGAAATTTGTGTATGCTTCACGAAGTTCTTGTGTTGTGTTTTTCATCAATTCATTTATATTCCTTTCTAAGCTGTTTATTCTCGTTAGCATTTCATCAAACCTTTTTCAAGGTTCTTAGTTTCTATGCATTGGGTTAGAACATGTTCTTTTAGCTCAGAGACGTTTCTTTTTACCTACCTTCTGAAGCCTGTTTCTGTCAATTCATTAGACTTGTTCTCCATCCAGCCTTGTTCCCTTGCTGATGAGGAGTTGTGATCCCTTGGAGGAGGAGAGGCATTTTGGTGTTGGGTGTTTTCATCCTTTTTGCACTGGTTTCTTCCCATCTTTGTGGATTTATTTACCTGTGGTCTTTGTAGTTGGTGACTTTCAGATGGGGTCTGAGTGGATGTCCTGTTTGTTGATGATGAACTTATTTCCTTCTGTTTCTTAGTTTTCCTTCTAACAGTCAGGCCCCTCTGCTGTAGGACTGCTGGAGGCCCACTCCAGACCCTTCTTGCCTGGGGATCACCTGCAGTGGCTGCACAACAGTAAGGGTTGCTGCCATTTTCTTCTTCTGCTATCTTTGTCCCAGCAGGATACCCACCAGATGTCAGTCTGAGCTCTCCTTTATGAGGTGACTCTGGATATATGGGGGTCAGGGAGCTGCTTGAGGAGACAATCTGTTCTTTATAGGAGCTCAGGTACTGAGTTGTGAGCTCCATTGTTCTGTTTAGAGTTGCTGGGCAGGTGTATTTAAGTCTGCTGCAGCAGAACTCATAGCCACCTTTTTTTCTGCAGGTGCTCTGTCCCAGGAAGGTAGGGCTTTATTTATAAGTTTCTGTCATGCTGCTGCCTTTTTTCAGGGATGCCCTGCCCAGTGAGGAGGCAGCCTAGTCACAGTCTGCCAGCAGAGGTGTTGCTGAGCTGCAGTGGGCTTCTCCCAGCTGCCATGTGAACTTCCCTGCAGTCCTGTTTATAGGGGAATAGTTAGAACTGCCTCAGCAATGGCAGCCCACCTCTGTAATGGAGGACTCTCTCTGTAATGGCGGACTGCCTTGGCAGTGGCAGGCTGCCTCAGTAATGGCAGACTGCCTTGGCAATGACGGATGCCCCTCCCCCACAGAGCTGGACCATCCCGGGTTCAGCTGTGCTTGCTGTGAAACTCAATCCAGATCATTTCAGATGCTGGTCTTTGTGGGGAGGTGGGACCAGCCGAGCCTGATCACCTGGCTCCCTGCCTCAGTCCCCTTTTTTTTTCAATTGAATGGGTGACTCTGTCTCCCAGGCATTCCAGTTGCCAGTTGAAAAGGCGCCTGGATTTGTGTGAGATTTTGTGGGGAGACCCGCTGCGCCGACTGAAACAGCCGAGCTGGAGATTCATGGCACTTTTCCGTCTGGGAATCTCCTGGCCTGGCTCCCTATTTCAGTTACCTTTTTATCAGTTGAATGGGTAACTCTGTCCCCCAGGCGCTCCAGTTGCCAGCTGAGAGGTCACCCGGACCTGTGTGAGTTTTTATGGGAGACCTGCTGCTCCGGCTGAAATAACCACACTGGAGACCTATAGCACTCCTTCGTCCGGGAATCTCCTGGTCTGTGGGCAATAAAAATCCATCTGGAAATGTGGTGACCATTCACCCTCTGCACTCTTGCTGGGAGCTGCAATCCAGAGCTGCTCCTACTTGGCCATCTTGGATCCCCTCCTTTTTTTTCTTTTTTTTTAAAATACGGTGAGAGACAGGAGTCTAGTTTCATTTTTTTTACATACAAATATTCAGTTTTCCATCACCATTTATTGAAAAGACTGTGCCTTCCCCAATAAATGTTCTTCACATCTTTGTTGAAAATAAGTTAACTGTAATATGTGGATTTACTTTTGGGCTCTCCATTCTGTCCCATTCATCTGTTTGCCTGTTTTTGTGCTAGTGCCATCTTGTTTTGTTACTATAGCTCTGTAGTATATTTTGAAGTCCAATAGTGTGATGCCTCTAATTTTGTTCTTTTTGCTCACGATTGCTTTGGCTATTCGGGGCTTTTTGTGGTTACACAGGAATTTTAAGATCTTTTTTCTTTTTTTTTATATATTTTTTATAGGGATAGTATTGAATCTGTAGATCACTTTTAGTAATATGGTCATTTTCACAATATTCTTCCAAGAATATTAGAAACATGAACATGGAATATCTTTCCATTTTTGAATGCGTCGTCTTCAATTTCTTTCATCAGTGTTTTATAGTTTTTCTATAGTTTATAGAGAAACATCTTTAGCTTTCACCTTCTTTGTTAAATTTATTCCTAGGAATTTTTTGGGAGTAGCTATTGTAAATTGGATTGCTTTCTTGATTCCTTATTCTGCCAGTTCCTTGTTAATGTATAAAAATGCTACTGATTTTTGTATGTGGTTTTTGTATCCTGCAACTTTACTAAGCTTTTTTTTCAGTTCTAAGAGTTTTTGGTGGCACTTTTAGGGTTTTCTATATATAAGATCATATTATTTGCAAACAGGGACAATTTGACTTTCTCCTTCCCAACTTGGATGCCCTTTATTTCTCTTGCCTAATTGCTCTAGCTAGGCAATTATCTTTTTAAAATATTGACATAATAAGATAAAAATTTTATATATTTACCTACATAGTTTCTGTTTCCAGTGCTCGTTATTCCTTTATGTAGGTTTGTATTTCCAACTGTTCTTTCTGCCTAAAATATTTCCTTTAATATTTTCCGTAATGTGGATATGCTGGTCATAAGTCCTTTCAGCTTTTTAATATCTAAAAGGTCTTTATTTTGTCTTATTATTTTTTTTCTTTTTTCCAGTCTCCTTTATTCCATAAACACCTAGTTATAAGTTGCACAAATCAAAAAATAAGGGTGTAGGGAAGAGTCTTGTGATGTGTGTGGGCAGGAGGGAGAAAGAGTTGGGAACCAGTCTGCTCCTTTCACAGCCCTGGACAGGGCTACGGCCCCTCAATGGGGGCTCTGAGGAAGAGGTGGGCAAAGATCCAGGGTAGCTGAGGGATGGAGGAGGCCCCTAAACCCAGAGCTCACCCCAAAAGACCCTTCAATGCATGGCAGGAATAGAATGGGAAAGCTGAGGGCGTTTGATTTGAAGACGGAGTGGCAGAATGAAAAATCAAGTTAGTAGATGCAGAGGAGGAGTCATCATGGTAAGGGGATTAAAGAAGGAAAGGAAAAAAGCAGGGAAAGGGTGCAGTGAAAAGTTCTCCCTGAGACCCCCAGGGAGAGGTGGGGGCCGGCTTGCCTGTTAATTTACTATTAAATTGGGGATGGGATTCAGAGAGGAAAAAGTTATTTCAGGGGATGATTTCTCAGCCTCTTAGCCTGTACAAGAGAGGCTGAGGGCCCAGGGCCCTCACCATAGCGGCGGGACTGTAGGGAAGGGGAGTCCTCAGGTCCCTGGATGGCCAGGTGGGGAGGTCCCTCTGCCCTTCGTCCCCCCGCCCCTGAGGACTCAAGCCGCCGAAACTCCAGGGGGCGCTGCTGCCGGAATCGGGACGTCTCCTGCCGCCACTAGTCATCAAAAGCTGCGGCCTCTCCGTCATCCAGGTTGATATAGTCCTGCCGCTCCTCCTGGTCACCTGTGCGATGGTTTCGGGAGCGCTGGAGGATGTGAGCCCTGTCCCGGATGTGATGCCCGATGGACATCTGTTCCAGTCCACTGTCTGAATCCCGAACAATCCTCCGTGTCTCCCGGATCCCGCCTGGTGCCGAGCGCATCTCTGATGTCTCTTGGTAAACGTTGGGGGCACCATCGCCGGTATTGGAATAGGAGACAGTAGAAAATGAGAAGGTCTGGCAGTTGCCTCCAGCTGTCATGTGTTCCATGTTACCAATCATGTCGTTCATCATCCCAAACATGTCCATGAAGCCACCCGACATTCCCAGCATCACAAAGGGGGAGACAGCTCCAGTCTGCTGCATCCTGCTGCTGGCAGGCCTGGTCCCTGGCATGTTGCCATCTGTGATGCTGAGGAAGGGGCTATATCCAAAGCCACCTGGCAACATACGCCTGATATGCTGACGGTGAATAGCAAAGGGGTCCATCAGGAACATGGGATCCTCAGGCTCCACATCCCTCATGAAGCGGAACATCCTGATCTCAGCTCCAGGGGTCTCCACACAGTGCCCGATTTGGGCTCAGCGGCCCATCTGGCCGGTTTCGCTTCCCGGTGCGCTGCAGGGTCAGGGTCTCGGCCCGGGACGCAGGGATTGGTCCGAGCTCAAGCTCCGCGGCCTCCCGCGCCGCCTCCTCCCACAGCTGCCACCTCTGTACCTATTTTGTCTTTTTTTTTTTTTTTTTTTTTTTTTGAGACGGAGTTTCACTCATGTTACCCAGGCTGGAGTGCAATGGCACGATCTCGGCTCACCACAACCTCCGCCTCCTGGGTTCAGGCAATTCTCCTGCCTCAGCCTCCTGAGTAGCTGGGATTACAGGCACGTGCCACCATGCCCAGCTAAGTTTTTGTATTTTTAGCAGAGACGGGGTTTCACCATGTTGACCAGGATGGTCTCGATCTCTTGACCTCATGATCCACCCGCCTCGGCCTCCCAAAGTGCTGGGATTACAGGCTTGAGCCACCGCGCCCGGCCTTATTTTTTAAGATATATTTATTTATTTAGAGATGGAATCTAACTATGTTGCCCAGGCTGAACTCAAACTCCTGGGCTCAAGTGATCCTCCCACCTCAGCCTCCTGAATAGCTGGGATTACAGACATGCACCACCATGTGCTGGCTTAAAAGATATCTTAATACACAATTTTAGGTTGACAGCTTTTTCTTTTTAAGTATTTTAAAGCTGTTGTTCCACTGTTTTCTTTTGTTTACCTTGTCTCTGCAAGAAATGTTTATCATGATTATCTCCTTTCTTCTGTACATATAATATCTGCTTTCTCCCCTGGCTGCTTTTTTTTTTTTTTTTTTTTTTTTTTGAGATGGAGTCTCACTCTGTCACCCAGGCTGGAGTGCAGTGGCATGATCTCAGCTCACTGCAACCTCCGCCTCCTGGGTTCAAGCAATTCTCCTGCCTCAATCCCCCAAGTAGCTGAGATTACAGGCACCCACCATCACACCTGGCTAATTTTTGTATTTTTAGTAGAGATGGGGTTTCAGCATGTTGGCAAGGTTAGTATTGAACTCCTTACCTCAGGTCATCCACCCAGCTCAGCCTCCCAAAGTGCTGGGATTATAGGTGTGAGCCACTGTACCGAGCCGGCCCTCTGGCTGCTTTTAATATTTTTTCTTTATAATTTATTTTAAGTGACTTGATTATGATTTTGCCTTGGTGTAGTTTTTTTTTTTTTTTTCACATTTCTTGTGCTTCTGGTTTGTTGAGCTTCTTGTATCTGTTGGTTTATAGCTTTTATCAAATTTGGAAATGTCATGGCTTTTATTTCTTCCTAGACTTTTTTTTTCTATCACCCCTTTCCTTCAGGACTCCAACAAGATATATATTAGGCCACCAGACAAGAAATGTTCTGTCATCTTTATCTCCTTTCTTCTGTAAATATTATACGTTCTTTCTCCTCTGGCTTTTTTTTTTTTTTTTTTTTTTAGATGGAGCCTCACTCTGTTGCCCAGGCTGGAGTGCAGTGGCGCCATCTTGGCTTATTGCAACCCCTGCCTCCTGGGTTCAAGTGATTCTCCTGCCTCAGCCTCCTGAGTAACTGGGAGTACAGGTGCCTACCATCACACCCAGCTAATTTTTGTATTAACTTGACATTGTCCCACAGCTTACTGATGATCGGTTCCTTTTTTCTTATACCCCAGTCTTATATTGTGAGTTTCATTTTGCATGGCTTATATTGCCATGTTTTAAAGTTCACTCATTTTTTTCTGCAGTGTCTAACCTGTCATTGATCCTGTCCAGTGTATTTTAAATCTTAGTCATTGTTTTTATCTTCAAAAGTTCAATTTGTATCTTTTTCATATTTCCTATGTCTTTAGTTAACATATTCAACCCTTCCTCTAGATCAGAGTTTCTCAACCTCAGCACTCCTGACAATTTGGGCTAGATAATTTTTTTGTCTTGGGGGACTATTTGGTGCATAAAGAATGTTTAGCAACATCCCTGGATTCTATCTACATCATGCCGTTGGCACCACTACCCCCAAGTTATGACAACCAAACTATCTCCAGACATTGCCAAATGTCACCAGGGATGGGGAATATGCCTCTACTGAAAACTATTACTCTAGATTTTGAGATACAAGGAATACAGTTATAATTGCTGTTTTAATGTCCTTATGTACTTTTTTTTTTTTTTTGAGACAGGGTCTTATCTATGATGGAATATAGTGGTGTGATCTCAGCTTACTGTAGCCTCAGCCTCCCCAGTGATTCTCTCACCTCAGCCTCCCAAGTAGCTGGGACTATAGGCGTGTGCCATCATACTTGGCTCATTTTTGCATTTTTTGTAGAGACGGGGTTTCGTCATGTTGCCCAGGCTGGTCTCAAACTCCTGGGCTCGAGGGATCTGCCTGCTTTGCCCTCCCAAAGTACTAGGGTTATAGGCGTGAACCACCATGCCTGGCCCATGTCTACTAATGCTATCAGCTATGTCCATTTTATGCAGTTTTGATTGATTGATTTTTTCTCCTTATACTTTTTCTGCTTCTTTGCATGCCTTAGAGTTGTCTTTTTTAAATTGTGTGTCAGACATTGTAAATTTTACTTTGTTGGGTGCTGGATATTCTCATATACCTATAAACATCCTTGAGCTTTATTCTGAGATGCAACTATGTTACCTGGAAAAAGTTTGATCCTTTCGGTTCTTGCTTTTAAGCCTCATAAGGTGAGATCAGAATAACATTTAATCTAGGGCTAAATTTCTCCCACTATGGAGGCAAAACCCTTCTGAGTACTCTACCCAAAACCCCATTATTTATGAGGTTTTCAAGTCTGGGTGGGGAGAATCGGCACTATTCTTGGCCCCGCATGAGCTTCTTATGAGTTCATTTCGTGTGTCGTTTTTCCCCGTGCATGTGCTGGAAAGTACTCAGCTGAGTATGTGAGGGAGAACCTCTGGACATTTTGGTGATTCTCTCTTTCTCTGAGAACCTTTCTCCTCTCCAGTATTTTATTCTGCAAACTCCAACAGCTTTGGTCTTTTTGGTCTTTCCCACCTTCATCTCTTCAACTTTCAGGTCTTTTCCTTAGGTCCGGAAGGTCACTGCATCTTGCTTGGGTTCCCCCTTTAATGCTCGTGCCCTGCAGCCTGGAAACTCTCCTTAGGCACTAAGCTCTGACAATCACTGGGCTCACTTGACTAGCTTCCCATCTCTCAGGGATCACTCTTCATTGTCTCATGTCCAGTGCCTTAAAAACCATTGTTTCATAGATTTCGTCTGATTTTTTTTAGTGATTTCAGGCAGAAGGGTAAATCTGATCTCTGTGACTCCATCTGGGCTGGAAACAAATCTGTACCACATTTAAGTTTTTAATTTATCTGGAATTTATATGGCTATTAAATCTTCTTAGTTATTAAATTTCTGACCATAACCATGCTTTGCTCTCACTCTCGATCGAAAAGTTTGAATGGAAATAAAATTCTACACTTAAAATAACTTTTACTCTAAACTTCAAAGGTATTTTTTCTGTTTTTGAGCATCTAATGTTGATAGGAAATCTGATATTTGTTTGATTCTTGCTTTTTCTTCTAAGATAATTTAATCATTTATTGATTACACATGATAATGGATGATACACAAGCTTCATTCTCATCTATAATTTTATCTGGTACCATTATTCAATTTAGATATATTGCATGGGATGTGCTAACAATCATTTTTATAACCAATAATTTCATGATTTTGCTTGGGTAATCTCTTTTAATGGTGAACTTCAGGTTGCAACAGTAACTATCAGTTCAACTACACCAAAGTTTCTGAAAACAATGGCTTCTCCACCCAAGCAGGTTGCATATAAATTTCAAATAGAACCTGGCATCACCCTGAGAGAATTCTAACTTCACACTGTTGGGGGAAATTTACCAAGATGGCTTCAGCGTAGACTAACTTTACACAGCACATTAAAAAAAAAAAAGACATTTATTCAGCATTACAATCAGACTATTACATTTAGCAATCAACAGCATGGGTGCAAAAAAAAAAAAAAAAAATCAAGCCGGGAGTGGTAGCTCATGCCTGTAATCCCAGCACTTTGAGAGGCCAAGGCACGTGGATCCCTTGAGGCCAGGAGTTCAGACCACCCTGGCTAACATAGTAAAACCCTGCTCTACTAAAATAACAAAAATTAAACAGGCATGGTGGTACATGCTTGTAATCCCAGCTATTCGAAAGGCTGAGGCATGAGAATCACTTGAACCCAGGAGGCAGAGGTTGCTGTGAGCCAAGATGGCACCACTGCATTACAGCCTGGATGACAGAGCAAGGCCCTGTCTTGAAAAAAACCCTACAGTAATGCAAATGAATCTTTTCCATAGACCTGGCAATAAATTGTGTTTGGTGAAGATGCAACTGATGACCACTTTGTGGAAAAGATGATTCCAAGCATTATTCTATTTATTATAAATATCGATCAGTTTTCATCTATTGACAAATTCATTTTGGCATTCCTGATTGCTTCTATATGTGTTTGTTCTTTAAATGCCCTTTCAACTGGTTTTAATTTATTAGTGTTTTCTTTATTAGTGAATGTGTTAAATAAAATCTTTGACTTTTTTATTTTTATTTTTATTTTATTTTATTTTTGAGACAAAGTCTCACTCTGTCATCCAGGCTGGAGTGCAGTGGTGGGATGTTGGCTCACTGCAACCTCTGCTTCCGGGGTTCAAGAATTCACTTGCCTCAGCCTCCTGAGTAGCTAGGACTACAGTTGCACCACCCATGTCCAGCTAATTTTTGTATTTTTAGTAGAGACAAGCTTTCACCCTGTTGGCCAGGTTGGTCTTGAACTCCTGACCTTAAGTGATCCACCTGCCTCAGCCTCCCAAAGTGTTGGGAATATAGGCATGAACTACCACACCTGGCAAAATCTTTAACTTTTTAAAATATTTGTATGACAGTCACACTTTTGCCCTATTTTTAAAATAACATTTTATTAGTAGCATATATGAATTATAATGTACATCATTATTATAATGTTTGAGAGGAGTTGGAGAACACTTCAAACTGGGCTTTGGAACAGAGTACATTTTAGCTATGTCCTGGCTTCTTATCAAATCCTCTATGACAAATCTGGCTGGTCACCTATTTCTATAAATAAAATTTATTGGCACACAGCCAAACCCATTCATTTACATATTGTCTCTGGCTGCTTTTGTTCTAAAAAAAAAAAAAAAAAGCCAAGAGTTGCAACAAAGACTATATGACCCATAGGCCTAAAATATTTACTATCTGGCTTTTTAAAAAAAAGTTTATAGACACCTTTGTTAAGATATGACACCAACCTGCTTTACTATATTAACTGAAAATAAAAATTAAAATGGAAATTATTGGGTTTTTCTTTACCTCCAAATGGATATGCAGTGAAATTTACAGGGGTAGAGGGAGCTTCTGCATTTTGAGAGATAGTGTGTGGCGTCTCCTACAGCCCTTGAAGTTAGAGTGAGTTGGGTGTGAATCTATACTCTCCTTGACTAGACTGTTTAACTTTCCTAAGCCTCAGTTAACTTGTCTATCAAATATGGATTAATTATATTTAATTTGGTGGTTGTGAGGATTAATTGAACCGCTATACGTAAAAGGTGTAATACCCAGAACATAGAAATCCATGTTGTTATTGGGCATGGACAAACTTTGGAAAGAACCAAAAGAAATAACATCCATGCCTGGTTTTGTAAAGTCTGTATCTGTTGCCAGCATGCCTGACTTCAAACTTATCACCACTATTTCAATAAAGTGCTCCTCTTCTCCCCACTCAAGAGGTAAAGGCTATGTGCTATGTGTTTGGTTGGCTGAGAATACTCCAAGGAGAAAGTTCACTGAAGTATACCTAGCAACATTTCATCCTTATTGTGATAAAACGAGTGCAAAAATGGCCCCAGTTCTTCTCTTCCCAGTATCTATGCCCCTTATGATGTGACTTTGCAGCTTCCCTCATCTAAATATGAAGTCCATTTTCCCTTCCCTTGAATCTCTACTGGCCTGGTTAATCGCTTAACCAATAGGATGAAGCATAAGTGAATATGCCAGTTCTGAACTGAGGCCTTGAGAAAGAAGACTTGTGTGTCTTCTGCTTGCTCGTTTGGAACCTTTCCTCCACCACGGTAGGAAACCTGAAAGCGCAGAGATGAGTCATAACAGCCATAGCCATGCTAGTCCAATTAGCCCCCAGCTGGCCTGCCAGCTGATCATGGATACCAGTGAACCCAGCTGAAATCAATCAAGACTAGCTCAACAGCAAAACTGCCTAGCAAATCCATAGACTCATGAGCAAAAATAAATATTTTTGGCAGGGTGTGGTGGCTCACACCTGTAATCCCAGCACTTTGGGAGGCCGAGGCGGGTGGATCATCTGAGATTACAAGTTCAAGACCAGCCTGACCAGCATGGTGAAATCCTGTCTCTACTAAAAGATACAAAAAAATTAGCCAGGCATGGTGTCATGTGCCTGTAATCCCAGTCACTTCGGAGGCTGAGGCTGGAGAATTGCTGAAACCCAGGAAGTGGAGGTTGTAGTGAGACAAGATTGTGCCACTGCTCTCCAGCCTGGGGCAACAAGAGAGAAACTTCATCTCAAAATACATATATATATATATATATATATACACACACACACACACACATACATATATGCCAAAATAAATAAATAAATGTTGGATAATTTCTATCCTTGAAACTTGGCTATTAAATGATTGCTGTCTGGTGCTATTCAGTTGGGAATTGTTGAGCACATATCCCGCACATCAAAGTAGAGTGCTCTTCTGAAAAATACCATCCTGACTCAGCCCTGTTATGTCAAGACATGGATGACACAGTCGATCCAGATGCATACTCAAGGAAAAGATTTCCATGAAATATTTGCTCAGAATTCATAGCTGTTGGCCACAAAGACTGTTTAACAGTATTATGCGAACTTTTTTATTTTTTGAGACAAGTTTCACTTTTGTCACTCAGGCTGGAGTGTAATGGCGCAATCTTGGCTCACTGCAACCTCCGCCTCCTGAGTTCAAGTGATTCCCCTGCCTCAGCCCCTCAAGTAGCTGATATTACAGGTGCCCACCACCACACCCAGCTAATTTTTGCATTTTTAGTAAAGACAGGGTTTCACCATGTTGGCCAGGCTGGTCTTGAACTCCTGACCTCAGTTGATCTGCCTGTCTCAACCTCCCAAAGTGCTGGGATTACAGGTGTGAGCCACCGTGCCTAGCCTACAAGAACCTTTAAATAAAAGATTATAAGTAGTTGTTCCATCCACAGGACCAATTCTTATCATTGGAAACATTAGAACCAAAATGTGACAAGGATTTTTGAGTCTGTACTGCCTCCTGTTTGGTAACAGTTGTTAATGGAACAAAGTCTGAGTGCTGCAAGAGAATACACTGTTCCTTGCGACTGCAACAAGAAGTGATGTGATGATATGATGGCATGATTTTCTTGAAGTAGCTAAAAACGGAGCAACATTCTCCTGGAGTTTCTGGTGTTTTCCTTGTGATTTTAAGGATGACTGTGCCTTTATCTGCTTGACTGTACTGCGGCTCTGCCACCTGTGTCATGTTAGGTGGGTCCTTTAATTGCTCTGGGCTCAGTTTCTTCATATGTAATGTGAGGTTATTGAATGACTTCCCAGGTCTCTTCTATCCTTACGAGTTCATGTCAATTTCATTTACAATTTTTTTTCTTAATTTTTGTTCTCACTTATCGAACATTTATTTTACATATATTATATGCCAGGCATTTTACCAGTCACTAGAGATATGGCAGTGAATAATGGGACATGGACTCTGGTCTCACATGAATAAAAATGACAGCAAGCATATTATCAATAATATCTAATATCATATTACATTATAGGTTCTGAAACTCTAGCCGGGTGCGGTGGCTCAAGCCTGTAATCCCAGCACTTTGGGAGGCCGAGGCGGGTGGATCACGAGGTCAAGAGATCGAGACCATCCTGGTCAACATGGTGAAACCCCGTCTCTACTAAAAATACAAAAAAAAAACATTAGCTGGGCATGGTAGCGTGTGCCTGTAATCCCAGCTACTCAGGAGGTTGAGGCAGGAGAATTGCCTGAACCCAGGAGGCGGAGGTTGCGGTGAGCCGAGATCGCGCCATTGCACTCCAGCCTGGGTAACAAGAGTGAAACTCCGTCTCAAAAAAAAAGAAACTCTTTCACGGGCATTTTTATATTTGGCCTTCAGTATAGTACTGTTAACGAGTTAGGCCAGGTATTATTATTTGCATTTGACATATGAAAAAGCCCAAACACAGAAACATTAAATTGGCCAAGGATACATGGTAGTGATATTCTGAACTAAGATTTAGAAATTTTGATCCTGATTATTTACAAAAAAGTTTGTTTAATGAAACATTTCAAGCGTACTTTTAAAAAGCACAATAAATTACATGTACTCATTAAAATTAAAAACAAAAGTTTTTTTTTGAGACAAGGTCTCATTCTGTCACCCAGGCTGGGGTACAGTGGCATGATATCACAGCTCACTGAAGCCTTGACCTCCCAGGCTCAGATGATCCTCCCACCCCAGCCTCTCAAATAGCCAGGATGCACAGCCATGCCCAGCCAATTTTTGTATTTTTTGTAGAGATAGGCTGTTTGCCATGTTGCCCACGTTGGTCTTGAACTCCTGGACTCAAGGGATCTGCCCATCTCGGCCTCTGAAAGTGCTGGGATTACGGGTGTGAGCCACCACTCCCAACCCCAAATTAACAATGATCAAGATTTTGACTATATATTTTTCATCTTCCCCCTTTTTTTCTTTGTAGAAGTTTTTTTGTTTTTGTTTAGTTTTTTGAGACAAAGTCTTCCTCTGTCACTCAGGCTGGAGCACAGTGGCTTGAACACAGCCCACAGCAGTCTCGACCTCCTGGGCTCAAGCAATCCTCCTACTCAGCCTCCCCAGTAGCTTGGACTGACTACAGGTGTGCCACCATGCCTGGCTAATTTTTAGTTATTTTTTTGTAGAGACAATGTCCCACTGTGTTGCTCAGGCTGGTCTCGAATTCCAGGGCTGAAGTGATCTTCCTGCCTCAGCCTCCCAAAGTTCTGGATTACAGGCATGAGCCATTGCACTTGGCCTGTAGATGTATTTTAAGTAAATGCCAAAAATCATGTCATTTCACCCCTTCATCCTCAATATAAATCTTTAAAAAGTAAGGGCATTTTCCTAACATCACCACTACAATGCCACTTTCACACTAATAACATCAAGAATGATTATTTGTCTCATTTAAATCGAATTCTTGAATTCTTGATGTTCATTTGGGTAGAATAAAGTTTAAAATCATTTTGCTATTTGGTCACACACTGACTAGCCAAGCATCATATAAATTTTTTTCACCACAACAGTTTATTGGTTCCTAGATCATCCCTCCTTTCCCAAAAGACTTATTTTGTGTCAGGGAATACTGTCTGTTAGCTCCCATTTCACCTTAGTGCCTTAGTCTATTTGTGTTGCTGTAACAGAACACCTGAGGCTGGGGAACTTATAAAAAACAGATACTTATTGTTCACACTTCTGGAGGCTGAGAAGTCTGAGATCAAAGCACCAGCCTTTTTAGCATCTGATGAGGGGCCAGTCTCTGCCCCCAAGATAGTGCCTTGAACTCTGCCTCCTCCAGAGGAAGAGGAACAGTGTTCCTCACATAGCAGAAGAGCAGAGGAGAGGGAGCCCACTCCTGCAAACTCCTTTTAAACAGCAGCATCAATCCACTTACAAGGGTAGAGCCCTCATGGCTGAAACACCTCCCATTCAGCCCCACCTCTCAACATTGTCGCAATGAGGATTAAGCTTCCAGCACATAAATTTGGAGGGAACAAAAACATTCAAACCATAGTGTTTGGTTATAGAATTTTTAGCTAGAAGCAAATAAAATAAAAAATAAAAACTGTATTTCCCAGCCTTCCTCGCAGCTAGATGTGGCTGTGAGTAAATTCTAGTCCACGAGCTGTTAACTGAATTGTTGAGCTGAGTTTCTGGGAAGTGTTTGTAAGGGTAGAGGGCATGTTTTCTTTGCCCTTTCTCGTTCTTACTCACTAGAACAGAGAAACAGTCGCTGGACCTGAAGCATCTTGATCTATGAGGCTGTGTACGAAGAAAAATAGGTGAGATATTAAAAGAGAAGCACTCAATGAGGATGCTAAGGCATAAGAATAATACAATGTACTTTGGAGACTCAGGGGAAAGGGTGGGAAGGGGGTGAGAAATAAAACTCTACATGTTGGGTACAGTGTACACTGCTTGGGTGATGGGTGCACCAAAATCTCAGAAATCGCCACTAAAGAACTTATCCATGTAACCAAACACCACCTGTTCCGCCAAAACCTATTGAAATAAAAAATAATTTAAAAAAAATCATAGATGACATAGACAAACAGGGAAAAAAGGGGAGAGAAAAGACACTCAGATCCCTGATGATCCATGGAGCCACCATATCAGTTTGGAAGTAAACTTCTTTCTGCACTTCAAGCCAATGTTCTGTATTTTGGTTTCTGATTACTTTCATACCTGTAGCCAAACAAACCCTGACTTACATACATTGCTGTATACTTCTTTCCTCATCGCTCAATTATGGTAGAACTAGACACACAGAAAACTGGCTTTGCTCTGAGCTAAGGCCTCCTCTTGTAACGTAACTATTAACTGAGATGTTCCATTAAACTTAATGTTTTTCGGTTTTTGGTTTTGTTTTAGAGACAGGGTCTTGCTCTGTCACCCCGGCTGGAGTATAGTGAGGCTATCACAGCTCACTGTAGTCTCAAACTCCTGGGCTCAAGCAGTCCTCCCACCTCAGCCTCCTGAGTAGCTGGGACTACAGTTGCACACCACCACATCACCCTAATTTTAAAAAACATATTTTTTTTTTTTTGGTAGAGATGGGATCTCACTACATAGCCCAAGCTGGTCTGGAACTCCTGGCCTCAAGTGATTCTCTTGTAATTTGCTAGAATTACAGAGATGAGCCATAGCACCCAACCAAACTTAATGTTTTAAGATGAAAATGTTCACCTTTCAAAACTCCTTTCCCTTGGTCTGCCCTTGCTATACAGTCAACACATCTCTTCTGCCTTCATAATTGATTGGCTACTCAAATATATCAGTTTCTTGGTTCTTAAAAGTAGTGTTCTGGCCAGATGCTGTAGCTCACGCCTGTAATCCTAGCACTTTAGACGGCCAAGGCTGATCACTTCAGCCCAGGAGTTCAAGAGCAGCCTGGGCAACATGGCAAAACTCCAACTCTGAAAACAATTACAAAAATTGGGGCAAGCACAGTGGCTCATGCCTGTAATCCCACCACTTAGGGATGCCAAGGCAGGCAGATCACCTGAGATCGGGAGTTCGAGACCAGCCTGGCCAACATGGAGAAACTCCATCTCTACTAAAAATAGAAAATTAGGCTAGGCGTGGTGGCTCAAGCCTGTAATCCCAGCACTTTGGGAGGCCAAGGCGGGCGGATCACGAGGTCAAGAGATCAAGACCATCCTGGCCAACAAGGTGAAACCCTGTCTCTACTAAATATACAAAAATTAGCTGGGCGTGGTGGCGTGCACCTGTAGTCCCAGCGACTCGGGAGGCTGAGGCAGGAGAATTGCTTGAACCCGGGAGGCGGAGGTTGCAGTGAGCCGAGATTGTGCCACTGCACTCTAGCCTAGCACCTGGCGACAGAGTGAGACTCTGTCTCAAAAAAAAAAGGAAATTAGCCAGGCATGGTGATACATGCCTGTAGTCCCAGTTACTTGGGAGGCTGAGGCAGGAGAACCACTTGAACCTGGAAAGCAGAGGTTGCAGTGAGCCGAGATTGCACCATTGTACTCCAGTCTGGGCAACAAGAGTGAAACTCCGTCTCAAAAAAAAAAAAAAGAAATTACAAAAATTAGCTGGGCATGGTGGTATGTGCCTATAGTCCCAGCTACTTGGGAAGCTGAGGTGGGAGGATCAGTTGAGCCTGGGGAGGTTGAGCCTCCAGTGAGCTGTGATCATGCCACTACACTCCAGCCTGAGTGACAGAATGAGACCCTGTCTCAAAAAAAAAGGACTGTTTTGTTCATATGGTTTGCAAAAAGGATTTGGCGAAGGCTGGAAAAGACTTGAAATATTGAATGAATAACAAGCACTGAATACTGGAACAAGCCCAGCCTTGTTACCTTCTCTATCTCTGAAAATACATCAGCGAATGCAGAGCTAGTGCTGGTAAGCTACAATGAGCTGTCACAGTTGATGTAGTCATTATCAGAAGATCACAGTATATGCACAGAGATTCAAATATTGTTAACAGGTCTACATTTAAAAGGTTTCTTATGTAATTTTACAGCTGGTAAATCAACCCCTTGATGACACGGTGAAATAGGGCTAGAATATTAAAGCACTTAAACATGGGTTTTTTATTTGTTAACCAAACATTAAGACATTTCCTCAGTCTCTTTTCATATTTTAAAAAAAAGGAAAAGAAAAAAATACTTACAGTGACAAAGTAAAGTATTAAGGTTTCTTTCAAAGATGCAGGCTGATTTCCAGTATTCCAGACCTTTGGATTATATAATGAAATGGGAGCTAATAAAAAAGAATGCACACCTGACAGATTGAATATTTTTTCTATTATGAATAATTCTCAAAGCCATCGATCAGATTTTATTTTAAAGAGATATGAGTGATCAAGTTATTAGATCAGCACCTCAATTTTGAGCCAAATGGAAAACTCCTATAGATTTTGTAATTCTGGACATCTCATGAGCTGCTGTTCATCTGCTCATGAGATGTTTAAAGAATTGTAATCCACTAAGTTGTACATGTAACAGCAAAGTGTTAATCAAAACACTGCGGCCAGATGTGGTAGCTCATGCCTGTAACCTCAGCACTTTGGGAGGCCAAGGCGGGTAGATCACTTGAGGTCAGGAGATTGACACCAGCCTGGCCAACATGATGAAACCCTGTCTCTAATAAATATACAAAAATTAGCCTGGTGTGGTGGTGCGTACCTGTAATCCCAGCTACTCGAGAGGCTAAGGCATGAGAATTGCTTAACCTGGGAGTTGGAGGTCGCAGTGAGGCAAGATCAAGCCACTGCACTCCACCCTGGGTAATGGAGTGAGACTTTGTCTCTAAATAAATAAATAAATACCTCTGCCAATCTTACTTTTTCAAGACATTTATGGAAAATAATTCCTAATAAAGAAGGCATAGGGTATATGTAAAATTATTCCTTATATCTTAGTCTTTGAGGAAATATTTTAAATTTCAACTACCATAGAGAGTAAAAAATACCTCTCAGATGTGTATTCTTTGCACTCTGTTAGATGCTCTCTTTTTGTGTTCATATATGTTTTATTGCAGATTGTATTTTCCGGAAGTGGCTGAAACAGAATCTGTTTTTCCAAGTGCTCTTCTTATAATGTGACCTTAACATTTATCTTATGGAAAAGTGGAGTTTATGTCTTTTCCCCTTAACTTTGGGCAAACATTTGCAACTGTCTCAATTAAAAAAAATACACTGGAGAGTGATGCTATGTAAATTTTGAGGCGAGATCACAAAAATGCCAAGTGTTTCATCTTGCTGTCTTGGGACCCTCAATACAGGGATTCAGCTGCATGCTGTAAGGAAGCCTGCGCTGGCCTATGCAGAGCTACATGGTAGGTGTTCTGGTTAAAAGCCAGCATTTGGGCCAGGCATAGTGGCTCACGCCTGTAATACCAGCACTTTGGGAGGCCAAGGTGGGCAGATCACACCAGTCTGACTAACATGGTGAAATGTTGTTTCTACTAAAAATCTTAAATATTAGCCAGGTGTGGTGGCCCACGCCTGTAATCCCAGCTACTTGGAAGGCTGAGGCAGGAGAATCTCTTGAACCCAGGAGGCAGAGGTTGCAGGGAGCCAAGATCGTACTCCAGCTTTGGCAACAAGAGCAAAATTCCATCTCAAAAAAAATAGCCAACATCCTCTGCCAGATAAGTGAGTGAAGTCATAGCCAAATGATTTCAGTCCCCAGTTGTTGGGTTACCTTTGGCCTTTGAGTCTATCTGGCTGATGCTTCAGATATGATGGAGTGAAGACAACCATTCAAACCCACTGTACCCAATCTGAATTCCTGACCCAGAGAATCTGGGAACATAATAGAATGGTCATTTTATGCCACTAAGTTTTAGGGTAATTTGTTACACAACAATGGTAACTGGAACATATGTTACCTAAAAGCTATATTAATGACAAGACTTCCAATTTCTTATAAATTTCTGAATAAAACCATACAATTAGCCTCATGTATTTTCAAAGTAGTCTTCAAATGTAAAATAAGAATAATAGCAGATGACCCTAAAGTGGACCAAGATATGAAAAAGTTACAACTGATATATTAATAGTTTCCCATGCCTTTTCATTGGCCAGAACGAGACCCTTTGTCTTTCAGAATTAGGCTTTTCCTCAAAAACCACGTCCTCAAACAAATTAGTTCCACTTAGTTTTTTCTTCATATTTTTATCTTTCTGAGTAGTCTTTTTCTTGAGTTCCAGATCCTTGACTCTCAGTCTGCTAGGCTTTTCTCTTTTTGAGATGGAGTCTCACTCTGTCACCCAGGCTGGAGTGCAGTGGTATGATCTCGGCTCACTGCAGCCTCTGCCTCCCAGGTTCAAGCAATTATCCCACTTCAGCCTCCTGAGTAGCTGGGACTACATGCACATGCCACCGTGCCCCGCTGATTTTTATATTTTTAGTAGAGATGGATTTCACCATATTGTCGAGGCTGGTCTCAAACTCCTGACCTTGTGATTCACCTGCCTTGGCCTCCTAAAGTGCTGGGATTACAGGCATGAGCCAACATGCCCAGCCAATTTTTGTATTTTTAGTATAGCCGGGGTTTCTCCATGTTGGCCAGGCTGGTCTCGAACTCCTGACCTCAAGTGATCCACCCGCCTCAGCCTCCCAAAGTGCTGTAATTATAGGCATGAGCCACCGTGCCTGGCCGAGCTTTTCTGCATAGACATTCTATCATTCTCTCAAACTTAAGTTGGTCTCAAACCAAACCCATTTCTTCTTTGAAAATCGGAATCTTCTGAGAGAGTAACAAAGGAAATGAGGCAAAATGTTAAAACCTGGTGAATGTGCTACAAGATAAACAGAAATGTTTCTTTTTAAGATTCTAGCAACTTTTCTGTGAGCTTCAAATTATATTTCAAAATAAGGAGCATGTTGGAACAGAAAAGAGCTGGGATAAGGACTAGAAGCGAGCTGAATTTACTGCACAGTCCTCTAATTCTGGTAGTGATGTCTGTTGTTACTGTTGCTTAAATATACTTCAGAGCAATCCTTCATGCCAGATTTCCTCAGTTCTTCTAATTAATCAATATGATTTTGTCTTTCTTTTTTGCCATCTGTAGTTAACATTTTTACTTTTCTCTTCCCAGTCCCCCTTCTGATGCTAACAGTGTCAAGATTTTCCTTTGGAGAGCCATTCTCCAGTTTTAGATCTTACATAGGAGTGGGATTCAAGAATGAAAATGTAACCCAGGTATAACATCTTGCAGATGGTCAATAAAGAAGTAGCAAGTTCCTTTAATAGTTTAAGTCGTTAAGAAAAAGTCCTGGCCAGGCATGGTAGCTCATGCCTGTAATCCCAGCACTTTGGTAGGCCAAGGCAGGCGGATCACCAGGTCAGGAGATCGAGACCATCCTAACACGGTGAAACCCTGACTCTACTAAAAATACAAAAAATTAGCCGGGTGTGGTGGTGTGCGCCTGTAGTCCTAGGTACACGGGAGGCTGAGGCAGGAGAATCGCTTGAATCCGGGAGGCGAAGGTTGCAGTGAGCCAAAAAAAAAAAAAAGGAAAGAAAAAGGCCTAACCAATCTTGTTGGTTTTGCTCTCTTTTTCTATTTTGCCTTAGAGAGAAATGTGCTCATTAGAACTTTACATATATATGTATACACACACATATACAGAGAGAGACAAGGAGACAGAGAGTTAGTGTGGGGTGAGTTTACTGTAGAAAAATTATACTTTCTGCAAAAATAGTTGGTCTTCTTTCTTTCTTTTTTTTTGTTCTTACCTTGGCTTAAAATATAATTCCTCAAGTCAAAATAGTATACTTAGGTAGGTAGGGCAATCTAAAATAAAATCCCAAGAATGAGAATCTTCATTCTTTCAAACTTTGTTGAGCCGTTATATTGCAAAGGATAGCCTCCTGTTTTGGATTTTGGCTTCTTTCGGTCCTCTGCACAATGACTAAATAAATGAGCCCCAGGAGGCCTACAAAAAGCAGTATCTTACTAACAAAGGCAGAACTACCCTGTGCTTCTTTTGCCATTTCTTGATTTACCCACACCACAGCCCCAGGTCTTAAAACCTATTCAAGAGAAAGGATATGGATATTTTTGTAAAATCAGTTTGTGTGTGTTTTTAAGAAAAGGAACATAGAGCTGTCTATATTACAAGCATGACTGTGAAAGGGATTTCGTTCAGAAGCAAGTGAATATTTGCGCCAACACTGAGTCTAGGTGCTTCAAGAAGTCCTAATGTACATCTTTTTTTCCTTGCTGAGTCTTGTCTACTTCACCTCCTTAAAATGCCAACCCATGGGCCCGGCACAGTGGCTCACACCTGTAATCCCAGTACTTAGGGAGGCTGAGGTGGGTGGATCACAAGGTCAGGAGTTCAAGACTATCCTGACCAACATGGTGAAACCCTGTCTTTACTAAAAATATAAAAATTAGCCAGGCGTGGTGGCACATGCATGTAATCCCAGCTACTCAGGAGGCTGAGACTGGATAATCTCTTGAACCTGGGAGGCAGAGGTTGCAATGAGCCAACATTGCACCATTACACTCCAGCCTGGGCAACAGAGCAAGACTCCATCTCAAAACTGCCAACCCGTGGTTTATAAAACCTACAAAACTCAATGCAATGTCCATCACTCCTTTTTTTCTTCCTTTTTCTCATTAACTAGCATCATTGCCCTCTTTGGCAACTGCACAGTTACCAGGTATTACCAGAAAGATTCTAAAATAGACTATTGGCTCTTCTGTTCACTCTTTCCTCTTGCTAAGTTTTGTTTGTTTATTGTTTGTTTGTTTGTTATTTGAGATGGAGCCTTGCTCTGTTGCCCAGGCTGGAGTGCAGTGGTGCAATCTCAGCTCAGTGCAACTTCTGCCTCCCGGGTTCAAGCAATTCTCCCACCTCAGGCTCTCCAGTAGCTGGGATTACAGGCATGTGCCACCATGCCTGGCTAATTTTTGTATTTTTAGTAGAGATGGGGTTTCACCATGTTAGCCAGGTTGGTTTCGAACTCCTGACCTCAGGTGATCTGCCCACCTTGGTCTCCCAAAGTGCTGGGATTACAGGCATGAGCCACTGTGCCTGGCCTCTTACTAAGTTTTTCTTCTCACCTACAAGCTCCACTGGCAGGTTGAGGCCCTGGTATGGTATCCAGTGATCAATGTTGAAATCTATCCTTACTGGTATTTGCTCCTTGGAGGTGAAAAAAATAAATGTTTTATAAAGCTCAAATTGGCCTTATCAAACAAAACATCTGCTAGATCAGTGAATGACTGGTGACAGCAGGAGACAGCAGTGCTGGCCTCTCCAATAGAAGTCACTGCAGTTAATGGAAGCTATTATGGGAAAATTCTGGCAAGAAGTTTTCTTTTTCTTTCTTTTTTTTTTTCTCCTTCAGACAGCTAAAAATTTTCTTAAAGAAAAAATGTATTCAGTTGCTAGGGAAACTGTGGTTTCAAAACTACCATAACAAAAGCCCAGATATCACATATCAAACTACCAAATTGTTAATTTGACTGGTATTTTAAAATAACTGCTTGAAAGAGATGTTTCCTCCTTATCTTAGCTATGGAGAACAGAGGGAAAGGAAGAACAGGCAGAAAAGAAGGAAAAGGGAGAAAAAAAACTGATAGATTTGTTTAAGAAATGTTTTTGCCTTGCTAAATATTTGTTGGAAGTAAAAATTCTTTTAAGTTATGGATACATTTATATGCAGGATTTATTTAGTCAGATTCAAAACATAAGGTGGACAGTGGGTTATTCTGTTTTCAATTTCTCTTCCCGCATTTCAAGCCTTGCCTGGGTTTTAAGTGAACAGTTTTCCATGAGTACTTGGTAAAGGAACTGGTTACTTGGGGGAGTCATGCATGTTCTGAAATCTTTTATGAGTGATTGTATTTTTTCTGTCTTGGTTTTCATCACTTGATTTAAAGTGAATATAATAAAGCCATTAAGTGCTTGGATCTGGAATTGGTCATATCTTGGACTAAATTCCTTTTCTATCCCCTACTAAATTTTTTTCACCTCTCTGAGTTTCTTTATTTATAAAGAGATTAAGGCCAGGCAAAGTGGCTTACGCCTGTAAACTCAACATTATGAGATGCTGAGGTGGGAGGATTGCTTGAGCCCAGGAGTTTAAGACCAGCTGAACAACATGGTGAAACCCTGTCTCTACTAAAAGCAAACAAATAAATAAATTGCTGGGCATGGTGGCATGTGCCTGTAGTACCAGCCACCTGGGAGGCTGAGATGGGAGGATCCACTGAGTCCAGAAGGTCAAGGCTGCGGTGAGCCGTGACTGCACCACTGTTCTCCAGCCTGAGCCACAGAGTGAGACCATGTTTCTAAATAAATAAATACTTTAAATATGAAAAGAATATCAGCCAAGGGCTGTGGTGTGCATCTGTAGTTCCCACTACTGGGGAGGCTGAGGTAGGAGGATCCCTTGGGGCCAGGAGTTTGAGCCTATAGTAAGTTATGATCCCACCCATGAATAGCAACTGGAGCCTGGCTTGGAAAACATAGTCAGACCCTGTCTCTTAAAAAAAAAACAGGGTGGGGGTAGGGGAGGGGGATATCAAAACAAATGACTGACTTACCTCAACAAATAAATTGCAAGGAAAGGAAAAGAGAGAGAGGAACCTATAGATTAAAAGACACTGGGAGGCATATTAACTAAATGTTATATGTGTATGTTTAAATCTGATTTGAAAAAAATTTTAAAAATCATTTATGAGACAATTGGAGAGACTTGAATGTTGATTAGATATCTAATAATATTAAAGAATTATTTCAAATGTGTTTAGGTATAATTACAGAATAACATTGTTTTGGAGGATTTTTGGTGTTATTTTTTGACATTTTGATACATACCGTAATATTTACAAATAAAATAATATAATATCTGAGATTTGCCTCAAAATAAGGAAGAGGGAAATGGATGGGATAGAGATGAAACAGGTTTGGCCGTAAGCTGACAAATGTTGGTACTGGGTGATGGAAATAGAGGGGCTCATTAAAATATTACCTCTACTTCTAAATAAGTATTTGATTTTTTTTTTTTTTTTTTCAATTTTCAGACAGGATCTTGCTCTGTCACCCAGTCTGGAGTGAAGTGGTGCAATCATGGTTCACTGCAGCTTTGACCTCTCAGGCTCAATTGATCCTCCCATGTCAGCCTCCTTAGTAGCTGGGACCATAGACACACACAACCATGCTCAGCTAATTTTTGTATTTTTTGTAGAGACAGGGTTTTTCCATGTTGCCAGGCTGGTCTCGAATCCTGGGCTCAAGGGATATGCTCTGCCTTGGCCTCCCAAAGTGCTGGGATTATAGGCTTGAGCCACGGTGCCCAGCAGATACTTTCTACAATAAAAGTTTTTAAAAGGTATCAGCAATACCTGGTAAGATTATTGTGTGGATTAAATGAGATGCTGTGTGTAAAGCACTTGGCAGAATGCCTTGTATATAATAAATGATCAATAAATACTAGCTATTACTACTTTTAGAGACAAGGCCTCCTCTTCCTCTCCTGCAGAACTCTGAAAGCCAGACCATGAAATGTGTTGCTGACTGGAGCAGCTAACCTTACTCCTTCCAAATCAGACAGCTGCAAGCTGTCATTGCCTGCATCCTCATCCAACCTTGCTCCTGTACTAGTCCCTGTGCTTCCCACACACACACTAAAATTCTGTTTGATAGCGGCTGTTGGCTTTGTGTTTAGTTTCACAGTAAGTTTTAGCTGGGAATGCTATTTCAGTGGAAAATGGAAGGCAAGAACTTTTTTAGCTCAACTATTAATAAGTATTGAGCACATTGTTAGGAATTTCCCTATATAGTTTTATTTAACCTTCATAACAATCCTTCAAAGTTGAAATTATTAGCTTCATTTTAGAGAGGAGGAAACACAAGTTTCAAGGCCCGCCGAAGGTCACAGCACTGTTAGGAGTGGGTCTCAATTCACACCCAGCTCCTGAGACCTCCAAAGGGCTGGTGCTTACCCAGGAACTCTGGCTATCAGCTCTCTTGCCTTTCTTTTCCTTATCCTAGCTTAAAAACAACTGCCACCCAGAAAAGTTTAAGTTGACATTCCCAGTTAAAAGAGTCTGACACCATATTCATCTGTCCTGTAAAGGCAGAGGCCGCACTGGTTTGCGCGGAGTGGTAAAGAGGTCTGCCTAGCTGATGAGGAGGGTTACAGGCTTGGGAGTAGCTTGGGCCCGGCAGAGGGGAGGCTCTGAATGTAGTAATAGAAACACAAAGGTTTTCGGGATTGCGCTGACATTTGTGTTTCATTTCCCTCTTGTTCCAAATGCTATTCAACTTAAGGGAAGAAGAAAGCAGGGAGAGGTACCTTATACGAAAACTATTCAATTCCGAAAATTAAAAACAGCCAGCTGCCATCAAATACCGTGGATCCTTTTTTCAAACTTCAGCTGTAATTTAGTTGGGAGGTTGCAATGGCACTTTAAACTTGCAAATGATGAGTTGACCTTGGAATCCTGCTTATGTAAAGCCGGACAATTCCATGCAAGGCGGGTATCTGGTTACAAATGAAGTTATTGATTGTTTATGGCGGACTTGTGCAGGAATGGAGCGGAGAAAGAGGCACCAGGAGAAAGAGAAACTTGCGACCACGGAGTTGCCGAAAGAGAAGTGTTGGCATCTCAAACTTGAGGATCAGCTTCTTGGGCCCCACTCCAGGGTTTGTGTGGGGGGGTCCGGTTCTTTCTGCCGCCGCCCGGAAGATTCTCAGCTAACCCTTTCCCCGCCGAGACCGAGAGGCCCTCACTCTGTGACCACTCCCAGTGCCAAGCTACATTCAGGAACTGACTAGCCGGAGCGAACCGACCACCTCCCCAGACCCGCCCACCCCCTGCTGTGAATCCCTGAGGTTCTTGCCTGGCGAAGGTCCCCTTAAATTAGGGAACTATAGCTATTTAAAAAGAAGCGCAAAATAACCCGCGCTCTGCACGCCCAAGTGTGGCATTCTAGGGAGCTCCCCGCGGGCAAGGAACTCTGTTGCTCCCCTCAGCTGGGGTGGAGAAGAGGGAGCCTGCGTGCTGGGGCCGGGGCGTTGGGAACTCGGGGCAACCCACCTCCAGGGCCCCGCCCCCGCTTTCCCGCCTGCCGGGGAATGCCAAATGGGGAACCACCCACCTCCCTGAGGCAGATTTGGGAGGGGAGGGGTCCAGAAGCGGTAGAGTGGGGGTGCAGAGCGTCAGATTCTGCCGCTCGGAAGTCAGTCGGGGGCAATTCCCAGCTCCGCCTCAGGCCCCCGCGTTCGCAGCGCGCTCAGTTGAGGGCGCGGGCCTGGCGCGCGGTGTCAACGCCACGAAGTCATTTGCTTGCCCTGAAGGAGCCGGCCCTCGACCCATTGGAGGGTGGAGATTCCTCGCATTCCCTCCTCCCTCTCCCGCGGGTCGGCGAAGAGACGTGGAATTGAGCTGGAGCGAAGATTCCGCGAGCTCTGTAATTACGCACACACTGAAATCTTCACCGTTGACTTAAGTTACTTGGCGCTGCGAGAGCTGGGGCCCTGCATATTGATTAAATGCAGCCTCTATTTACCTAAATAATAAATGTAGAGATTAGTAACGTTCACTTGATCACAATAATAGGGTTGACAATTAAGGGGCAATGCATCCCAGATGTAGCGGAGCCTATGGGCTGCGTGCGGCGGGCAGAGGGCTTCTCGGAGAGGGGCGCTCCGGCAGTTGCGGCGGCGGAGGTCGTGCAGAGCAGGAAGCGGCGCGGGAGCACAGCGGGAGGCGGAGGGGGATGCCTAGCCTCGTTAAGGTCTTCAGCCACCCGGCCCGGGAGGCTGGAATCTGGCTTTGGGGGACCTGAATGTCCCGACTCCCAGGGAGACATCTGGAGCTCGGAACCAACCTCCCTGCAGCGATGGCACCTGCCTCAAGGCCGTCTCGCTTGCTGATGATGCCTGCCTGGGAAGGAGGATGGACGCCGCTGGCATGTGCCTGGGTAAGTGTGTCTGTTTGTCATAAGTGTACATTCTGCATGTGGCAGCGGGGCGAGGGGGAGGCGCACGTGTCTAAAGTGCGCAGAGCTTCCTCTACCCCTACGTATACCCTCCAGTCAACGTTCCAGGAAGCGGGTCAGGGCGGAGGGTATCGGTCCGGACTCTGGAAGGGCGTGGGTGTAACAGGGAAGTCCCACTGTCAGGGTTGCGCTCTACGGTGGCGGAAATCAAGAAAGCATGAACGCGTGGGCCCAGAGCTGGCCTGTTTCCGGATATGTCACGGGGGTGCCTTGGTCCTCGAGAGGAGTCTTAGAACCTATCTTTTTTTTCTCCCCTTCTCACTGAACTGTAGGGTTCTGAAAAGAGGTTCTAGGAAGGAGAGAACTGAAAGGAACTAACTTAGAAAAGAACCCAGGAGTGGAACATGGATAATAAAAGACAGATGAGCACACCCGGGTGTGTGTGTGAAATCATGATCCATTTGGAAGGGGTTCCAAGCCCTTGGCTGCCATCGCATACTGGCTACAAAAGACACACGCAGGTTGCTTCTCTGCTCTTTCCCTCTTCTCTCTGCGCCCCATTATCAACCTGGAAGGCTTCCCATTCCACATTTAGACGCAAACAAAAGGATTTGTCCCAGACACTCACGAACAAGCCGGGACGAAGCCCTTTCCCGCCAAACTACGAAGGCCGGGAAATAAACACAGCCTGCCCAGGCTCTGGGCTTGCGAGCTCGGGAGAGGACTTGGGTGGGAAGAGGATCTAGAAGATCGGAAGGAGGGCGGCAGGAAGAGAGGGAGGGAGGGAGGAAGAAGCTTGGAAAGAGAAGAGGGAGGAGGAAAAGGAGGGACCAGCAGGGCAGAGTTGGACCCGGGGTTCTGTTATAACCGCCCCTCCACGCCCAGAGTCTTTCCATCCCCTGTCCCCCTCCCCCATTTCAGAGCTGAAGGCCGACTGTGGAAGAAGGTGGTTAAACAAAGGGAATCTTCCTCCTCTGGGACGGGTGAAGTGCGTCTGTCCTCTCCTTGTAGGCTCTGGAAAAACTGGCAGGAATTTCCTTGTTGTGAGAAGATGGACGAATGTCTGCAGCCGAGAAGACAACTACAAACAGACTTTGGGCTGTGAAGGCGGGCGGGCGGGGGTGGGGGCGGGGGGCAGCTTTGATCGCTCCAGCTCTGTTGTAATTTTGTCTTCGCCAGATAGATTAGCTGGAACCGCCAGCCCTAGCATGGAGTTCTGTTCTGTGGAGTCCCCTCCCTCCCTACCCCCCGCGTCATCTCGCGCCCGGAGTCGGGTCGCCGCTCCTCCTGAAGTCTCGCTGGAAACTTCTGTGTTCCTGACGTAATTAGGAGGCCACGCAGCTCTCCAACACTCCGTTAAACAAATATGTAAGTCGTCCTCCCCCTCTCTGTGGACAGACTCTAGGGAAGGAGGCAGCTGGGCCCGCTCGGGGTGGTGTCCTTGGCTAGGAGAGTGGCGCCTCTGTGACCTTCGGCTGCCCCTCGGAGCCTTGGTCTTTCTAAGCTCTTCCTTAGAAAGCAGAGAGAGGGGCAGAGAACGTGCACCTCGCCACCCACCGGACAAGCTGAGAGGACCTTGTCTTTGCTTGAAAAGTTTTCTAGATAAATCGCTTGGGTGGTTCTAAGCTGTGATGAACCAGAGGCTGGGCCCTGTTCTCCGGAACAGCCTGTGGATGTAAAGATGAAATCGTCCCCCGCTTTCTTTTTCTTCCGGTATAAATCAGTGATACAAATCATTCACATTGTTTAAGGTACATTGATCAATCTAATGGCTTGTAGTAGGCTCTTAATTGCCACTTGCAGAATCCTGCAGGCTCACATTTGAACAGGGAAGGTTCCAGCCAAGTCCACCTTAAGGCTTGAGGTTGGGCGATTACAGATCCCAGGAAGAAAGTCTAGATGGCGCGGTTACTCCAGTCTCAGTTCCACAGGGGAGGGAAGAAAGGGGGTGTTAGTGGGGCTATTTGCTGTTCATTTTTTCCCCAATCTCCCTTCTAAATCAGTCACTGATGAATGAGCAAAGCCCATGTGGCGATTTATAGACTATTGTGGACTGAGGATCATTCTGTTAACATCAGAGAAGAAACTTTCCTTACTTGCATCCCCTGTGTTTGTATTTACAGTAAAAACTTCCTTAGTTACAAACTGATATGCTTTTAGCCATACTTTTTTTTACTTATTTTTAACAGAGCAACACCAGGAGTTGTGATAGGAAATAACTATGGGGGAGGGGTGTGCTAACAGCAAGGAAGGAAAAGCCAGACTATCCAAGAGAGTCCTGGAGGTATGCCTACTCTCCTGTTTAACATCTTTTTAAAAAATGCCTTTTCCAAGCCCTGGAGGGAGAAGGAAAGAGTTGGAAGCCTCCTCAAACCTGCCTATGAAAGGCTAAAACTGAGGAAACTGGTACCCTGGCTAGGAGAAGCTGACTAATGATCAGAATCCTCTGGCCTCTGGCTTTTCTTGATATTAGAGTCTATGTGAAAAGATTGCTTTAACATCTCCAAAGTTCCATTAGAGTTGGCTGAGACAATACATGTGCATCATTTTGGTAGAGATGCTCTTAAAAAAAAGAAAGGCACTACAGAATGCTGCATTTGCTTAGGTCTAAGACCCTTCTGTGGTAGTTGGTGAGGGAGGGAGGAAAGTAAAACCCCAAGCTGAATAGGCCCCCCATAGTTTCCAAGTGATGCAGTAAACAAATCTATGATGCTTGTTGAATAATCTTCCAATAATTGCAGTCATTAAAATCATCACACAGTCTACAGTCACCTTCCTTCCTTTGACACACCAGCCTTTCCCTTAATTGTTAATGCATTTTTGGCTCAGATAAACAGATCGGGGCAAGCTTAAAATATATGGCCCAGATACATCTAGCAGCAGAAAATTAGTTATGTAACAAACGTTTGGACTGTTCTTAATAGACTAGGGGTTTTCAATTTCTTCAGCAGACCCTACAGAGGCAAGAAAGATTTGCATCTTCTACCACTGCTAAATGGCAGTGACGCCTCTGAGATACAGAAAAAAAGATGAAAGTCCCATTGGCCTATTGATTCTTCCTGGCTATTTCATTTGCAAGGGCTGGGCTGGAATTAGGACATTATAAAGCAAATACGAAATGAAAGCTCAACAGAAACTGTGGGAGAGTTTCTTAATTTTCAATTAATTTTCTCCATCCATTTGATCTCAACAACTGGTGCTTTAAAAAAATATAAATATTTGTTAACTATAAAAGATTTCCTTCTAATCAAAGGCTGTATTTCATTTTCACCCACTGACAAGACTCCAACTGTGGGAAGGATTCACCCGACTCAACAGGCACTATGGACCTTCCTGGGCTTCCTTCTTCCTTGCTCATGGCAGGCAACGTGGGTACACAAGGGCAGCTTTTTCTTTTTTTTTTTTTTTAACTCAAGTTATTAATGTATCTCCCCAACTGCCACACGGTGCTGACCTGATAATCACTGCTCTAGTGAAGATCATGCAAATGAAAAGCATAATTAATTGCACAAATGATTTAAAAAGGAGCGCTGTGGCTTAGGAAATAAATAAAGGCAGTTGAGAGGACAGGTCAGATTTTTATAGGCTGGGCTCCCATCACCCCCCACCCCGCAGGCCTCCTGGTCCTGGTGGTCCAGACTTTGACTGGCTGTAGCCAGTCTGGCCAAGGCGAACATTTTCCGTTCCTCCTCCCCCAACGCCTCCCCTTCAGTGGTATTCTGGAGTCCTCCAACTCCACCTCACCTCCCCCTACCCCACCTCACCCCATCCCAGTGGCGAATATCTGCTGCTAAATTCTGCCAGGTTAAAGTGCCAGGGAGACTGGGTAGCCACCTAATATTTAACCAGCTAGTATATCGAGTTATTCAGAAAATAACTGGTCCTCCCAGTTGCCACTCTGCTTCCTGCACATGAGGGAGACGCATTTATATGTGGCTTAGGAGGTCCAATCCTTACGATCAGAGCTAATGACTGAATTGTTTCCCTGGCTTTGCCTTCTAAACACAGCAACTTGAGCAGTTGCTCAGATCAAAGCTTTCGGGAGAGGCAAGATGGGAGAAACAATATTTGTTCAAAGGAAGTGAACTCTTCCCTTTAATTACCCTATTCTTCCTTATTAGGATTCGTATTGAAATTTTTTGCAAAAAAATTATGTTGATTTAACCATAGTGTATTTATGATGTAAATATATTCCAAGATGAAAACGTCACAGATCAATTGTAAAGGACCCGGATACATAATTTTAAAAAATCAGTTTCAGTGTATATGAGGTTCTCACCCCACTTTCGCTGCTCAGTCAGATTTGTTTATGCAGAATCGACATTTAATAGTGCTAATTGCACTCCAGTTAAATTGCCCTGATTGCAGAAAGGGAAGCAATTTTCGTGCTCTCTGTCTGGGTTTGGAAGAAATTGTTTTATATTCACCTCTTTATAAAGAAGTGGAGATAAGGCACCGGGGCCTTTGCACAAATTGCACTTAGGGGCTGACTGGCAGCATTCAGGCGCTATAATAGAGCATTATTTGGCCGTTTTGAATAATGTAAAGCGTTTGCTGAAAGCTATTCTCCTGAAAATTGCTTTAACTTTTAAAAGGGTGATGATTCACTCCAAACCAGGCCTTTGTTACATTGTCATTATTTCCCCAAATGTTTTAACAGTCAGCTCAACACTTTAGCATAACACATTGATCTTTGTTTAAAAACTAGATTTTTTAGAGGATAAAAAAAAAAAAAATCTGTCAGATGAAAAAAATCTGGACTTCCTCCGAAAGATTTCCTTGGGGCCCCAATTTAGAGTTGAAGTGGCCCGGGTGTTTGCCTGCATTCGTTTGGAAGATTTCCCTAACTTTTATTGTGATGCAGACGCGTGTTATCTAAAGGAATATGCGAGTGCCCACGTCTAGAGTCTGACAGCTGGAACTACGGGGAAACGGCGGGAGGGGGAGGGGAGAGAAGCCAAGGGGAGGAGGAGAAGAGGAAGGCGAGCAGGGCGCCGGGAGCCCGAGGTGCTTGCAAGAACTGTTTTAAATGGTTGGCTTGAAAATGTCACTAGTGCTAAGTGGCTTTTCGGATTGTCTTATTTATTACTTTGTCAGGTTTCCTTAAGGAGAGGGTGTGTTGGGGGTGGGGGAGGAGGTGGACAGGGGAAACCTCGGCGCTTCTCCTCCCCAGGCTGCACAGGGTGAGTCGGAAACGCCTCGCTGCCACTTAACAATCCCTCTATTAGTAAATCCACGCGGAGACTCTATGGGAAGCCGAGGGCCAGTGTCTTCTTCCAGGGCAGAAGTCACCTGTTGGGAACGGCTCCCGGGTCCCCCTGCTGGGCTTTCCAGCTCTTCCAGGCGGCCCGATTTCTCCTCCACCCTCCACCCCGCGTCCCCCAGAGACTTTTCACACCTCCCCACCCTTATTTCCACCTCAGTCTCCCAGGGCACAGCACTTCATTGACAGCCGCAAGAGCCTTCTCGTTCTCTTCTGTCCCTTCTCTTCCTCTGTGCTTTCGCCACCTTAAAAAAGAGAAATAAAAAATAAAAAAAGACAAACCATTCCGAGCAAAAGTATTTTAACAGGAATCCAAGAAAGCGACCCACATAGTCCCCACCCACGGAGCGCGCCAAGATGCACCCAGGCTCCATCACAGGGCCGAGAGCAACGCCACGCTGGTCGTACGGTTGGGTCAAGAGATCTTGCAAAAGACGAGAGAAAACACGGAGGCACAGTTCCACGTCCTTGTCACTTGCACCCGCTCCAAGGCAACTTGTCGTTTGCACCCGAGCATTTGGGGTTGATAGTTGAAGTTGTTTTTTTTTTTTTTTTTTTTTTTTCCCTAAGAAGCAGGGTGTGGGTTTAGTGGGGAATGTGCTACATTAAAACCAGTGCCCAGGTCTGTCCGAGGGCGCGCTGGTATTTCTGGTTCAAAAACAGCTTCTGGCTACCCTGGAGAAGAAAGAGAAAGCGGGGCCAAGAAAGAGAAAAACAAGCAGTTCAGCGGTTGCTGGGGGACTCGAAGCTTCACCTTGCTCTGTTTGAGGACACCTCTTTTCACACTGACAAGGTCCAAGGAGGACTTCAGGATGCTTCCAGCCTGCAAAATGTGGAGGCGTCCATGTGTGGCCTGGTCCTCCACCCTCCCGGGTGACAGTCCTGGAAAGGTTTCTCAGGCACGTCCGTGAAAGCAGGACACTAAGGGGGAGCCCACCTCTTAACGCGGCGCACTTGCCCTGCAGACGAGCTTCTAGGCCCTGGCGGTCTGGAGTGGGAGTGGATTGGAGCTGGGACAAGAAAACTCCACTCTAGGATGAAACGCGACATGCAAATCTTCACCGGGTTAAACAAACAGCCGAGCAAGCTGCAGCTTCAGCGGAGGTGGAGGTGGGGGCGGACGCCGCTCGCGCCGGTCTCTGTTTCCAAAGTTGTTACAATGTGAAAATAAGCGGCTTCGTGCAGCGTGTTGTATGGGCTGATGCCTCCCACCCCCACACCAGCCCCCAGCAAAACCCGGCAGATAATCAGCACATCCCACTGTTTAGTCATATTTGACAACTGGGTTAACCTGGTATCTAAGCACGCTGGCGAAACCGTACAAAGGGTGCCCTCAATTACCACCAGAAGCCTCTAGAGTGAGTGGCACTTGTATTACCCCCCGGGTCAGAGGCCAGAGCGACAATTAGGAAGACACTTACACCGCTGGGGGGAAATGGCGGGATGCAGCAAGCTCCAGGACTTCCCAACAAATCTGTGGGTGTAAACCTGTATATAGAGGCCTATTTCGCTTCTCTCGGAGGAGCTCTCTCTTCGCGCCCCTCCCCAGTGTAACTGTGAGAGTAACACTGAATCCAGTAGAATAAAGAATTGGGTAGAAGACACACGAAAATAAAAATCACAAGCAAGATTGATAGATAAAAGCTGAAGTTGTGCTCTGTAGGCAAGAGCCTGGACACACAAAGTGAGCGCTGACATTTCTGTTACCACTTGAGCCTTGCTGGTGCGGCCTCTGCCTCGATGTCTCCTCCCCTCCTGCCTCCTTTCCTACAAGTGGGGAGTCGAGTAGGACTGTCAACTCTAACTTGCAAAATCTCGGGGTGGCTTGTGTGTGTGTGTTGGGGGGGGTGCCTGTGGTTGGGTTTCATTGGTACTTAAACCTGTCTTGGTGCGTGTGTGTAAATTTTTAATTGCACTGTAATTTCTTCAGTCCCCAGCCCCCCCCCCCCCCCCCAGCATGCCCCCCTGCCCACCCCCACCCGCAGTCCTAGCTTGCGGACTTGACTGGCACGCGCCGGGAGCCCGGGCTCGGGCCCCTCGGCGCGTCTGATTGGCTGCGGGGCAGCTCCCGTCTGCTCTGCCTGCGCCCTCATTGGGCGAGAGGCACAGCCAGCGGCACTTCAAAGCGGGTGCTCCTCGCACTTAGGCTGAGTTTAGCCGGCGGGAGCCCGGAGTCCGCTCGGCGCGAGCGCGGGGACGCGGGAGCCGCGCGGGACCCAACCAATTTTTCCGAGCAGCCGCCAGGCTCAGCCCCGCTCCCAGCCTCGCTGCGCAGCCAGAGACCTGCTATGGCCACGTCTATACTCGGGGTAAGTCGCAAGCGCGGCAACGCATTTGCTTGTTTTAACCGGAGTAATTTTTCGTTATGGCTTCTGGGGTCTGCGGCTCCCGAGAAACTGTTGCTGCTGGACTGCAGCTTCAGCTTCTATTAGCACTTTCCACAATTCTGGGACTGATTTTTTCCCAAGTTTTTGGAACCCAGCAGATGCCTTTGCAAGAAAAGGCCTTCTTAAGCAAGTCCTTTTTTATTTTGTTTCAAAGAAAAGCTAGAGGGTTCTTTTCTTCCCCTGGTGATTTATACCCCACCCCCGGCCTTGCTTATTACGCGACAGAGGTGTTTCCAGAAAACAGTCTTAATCGTTTTGCAGTCCATCTAGTCAGGCTAATAAACATTTACATTTCCGCGGCTCCCCAATTCACCCATGACTTTGAAATACGTTGCTGGCCGCTTATCCTCGGATTGTTGTTTTCATAATCGCTGTGTTTGTGTGTGTGCGTAAACTTTAAAAGCAAACGTTTTCTATTAAACAAGTCAAGTCGTAGCCACCCTGGAGTGCTGCAAGTTTCGCCCGTCCCTGGCAGCTCTTTCGGCCGCCTCCGCCCTCACCTGGTGTTTGTTTTCTCTGTTTACCTTCGTGCTTCACCCCGAAGGGCGACTTGGGGTCTTCTGGGAGAGGAGCCGGTTTACGGCGACAACCAAAGTCCGGCTGTAGGCAGGGTTGCAGCGACTGAGGCGGGGAACCGGAGGCATCTTTGATTTATAGGCTCAGCGAAGAGCAACTTTCCGGCGCCCGGACCTTCGTCCCTGTGATCGCCCCTGCCCCGCGCGGGCCACGGCGACTTCTCTGCGAGCGAGTGGGGAGGAGGCGCGAGCCGGGGAGCCACGGCTCCCCCGGGAGCCGCCGCAGGGGACTAGGTTGCTCACGGGTGCACTTTGTTTCTTCCCCACTTCCTCCTGCCCTCCTCCTCCTTGCTCCCTCCCCCATCCCACCCACTCTAGGAAGAGCCGCGCTTTGGAACGACCCCGTTGGCCATGCTGGCGGCGACCTGCAACAAGATCGGCAACACGAGCCCGCTGACAACGCTGCCGGAGTCGAGCGCCTTCGCCAAAGGCGGCTTTCACCCCTGGAAGCGCTCCTCGTCCAGCTGCAACCTCGGCTCCAGCCTCTCGGGTTTCGCCGTGGCCACCGGGGGCCGTGGCTCCGGCGGCCTGGCGGGCGGTTCGGGCGCAGCCAACAGCGCCTTCTGCCTGGCCTCCACGTCGCCCACGTCGTCCGCCTTCAGCAGCGACTACGGCGGCCTCTTCTCTAACTCGGCGGCGGCCGCGGCTGCGGCGGCCGGGGTGTCCCCGCAGGAGGCGGGTGGCCAGTCGGCCTTCATCTCCAAGGTGCACACGACGGCGGCCGACGGCCTGTACCCTCGCGTGGGCATGGCGCACCCGTACGAGTCGTGGTACAAGTCGGGCTTCCACTCGACGCTGGCGGCCGGCGAGGTGACCAACGGCGCGGCGTCGTCGTGGTGGGACGTGCACGGCAGCCCAGGCTCGTGGCTGGAAGTGCAGAACCCCGCTGGGGGGCTCCAGAGCTCGCTGCACTCGGGCGCCCCCCAGGCCTCGCTGCATTCGCAGCTGGGCACCTACAACCCCGACTTCAGCTCGCTCACGCACTCGGCCTTCAGCTCCACCGGCCTCGGCTCCTCCGCCGCCGCCGCCTCGCACCTGCTCTCCACCAGCCAGCACCTGCTGGCCCAGGACGGCTTCAAGCCGGTGCTGCCCTCCTATTCGGACTCCAGCGCCGCCGTGGCAGCCGCCGCTGCCAGCGCCATGATCTCGGGCGCCGCGGCCGCCGCCGCCGGGGGGAGCTCCGCACGCTCTGCCCGCCGCTACTCAGGCCGCGCCACCTGCGACTGCCCCAACTGCCAGGAGGCAGAGCGGCTGGGCCCGGCCGGGGCGAGCCTGCGGCGCAAGGGGCTGCACAGCTGCCATATCCCGGGCTGCGGCAAGGTGTACGGGAAGACGTCGCACCTGAAGGCGCACCTGCGCTGGCACACGGGCGAGCGGCCCTTCGTGTGCAACTGGCTCTTCTGCGGCAAGCGCTTCACGCGCTCGGACGAGCTACAGCGGCACCTGCGGACTCACACGGGCGAGAAGCGCTTCGCTTGTCCGGTGTGCAACAAGCGCTTCATGCGCAGCGACCACCTGAGCAAACACATTAAGACGCACAACGGGGGCGGCGGGGGCAAAAAGGGCAGCGACAGTGACACGGACGCCAGCAACCTGGAGACGCCCCGTTCCGAATCCCCCGACCTCATCCTGCATGACTCCGGCGTCAGTGCAGCCCGAGCGGCGGCAGCGGCAGCGGCGGCGGCGGCGGCGGCGGCCTCCGCGGGAGGCAAGGAAGCAGCGTCTGGCCCCAACGACTCTTAGAGGCCGGGCGAGAGGCGTGAGCACGCGAGCGAGTAGAGACACCGAGAACGAACGAGAGGTTCGGAGGGCGAGCGAGCGGGGGACGGGAGGGCATGGGGCTCCAGTGATGCCCCCGGGGCCCGGGGTGGGCGCGAGGTGGAGCTGCGCGGGGCTCTGGGGCTGCGGTTCGCCCGCCGTACCAGGAGCTCTCCTCCGCCTTCGCGCCCAGATGAGAATCGAACGCGTGGTCCGGAAACAAAAGCGAACCATCCTCCGACACAAACACTTTAAAAACTGTACACCCAGACATATACATACACCGGAGACCCTCAACCACAAGCACGCACACTCGCGCGCGCACACACACCACTCGCCCAAACTTCTCGAGCGAACAGCAGCAATACACAGAAAGGCTCCCTCTTTCCCCACTATCCATGTCTCTCCAACACCCTTCTCTTTCCTTTTCTCAAAAACAAGCCACCACCCAGCAAAGGACTGTCAGAACATTTGAAAACAAACGGGACCGATAAAAAAAAAAAAAACCCTTTGTGTGGATTATATTATATATAAAATGCTCCAAGTTCTGCTTGATATCTACTTACGAGACTTTTTTTTTCCTAAAAAAGGAAGCATCAAAAGGCTTAAGGTGAGAAATTAAACTGGAAGTCTAGCGACAGTTTCTCTGTATTTCATAACATCTGTATAAATAGGGTTCAAAGATTGTGTTCTCTTTTATTTTCTTGTAAATGTTCATTCGAATAGTTTTTTTTTTTTTTTTGGTGAATCCCTGAAATTCAGGGAGTTTTTTTTTTAATTTTCTGATGCACTTTGTGAAAGTCAGTATATATGTAAAAGATATTTAAAATGTTGAGTTATCATTTCACTCACAAATACGTAAGTTAAGGTCATCTAAAGAAATTAAATGCGTTTATCTGTATGAAGAAAATCTTGACATCATATTTTCATTTTGGTATTATTAAAGGACTCTGCACAATACAGTTCCTTTTTTTAAAATCCTGTTTCCCCCTCAATAACCTTTTCGTGGGTCGATTTTTTTTGGTTTTTGTTTTTGTTTTTTGGTTGGGAAAAAATTTCCTTAATGTTAGTTGTAGGTAATGTAAAGTTTATGTGGTTGCAAAAGCCATACTTCATATACGTTTTTGAGAAGTCAAAATTATTTATTTGTATATCAACAGTGTAAATTAAATTGGGTTATAAGGACGTGTAGTTCTATTACTTGATGTGAAGGCTCTCAAAAGGTGACATTTTAAAATTCTGGATCGCCTAAATGCAAAGGTCCTTGGCAGCTTTAACTGGGGAGGTGCCTAAATCTCTGGGAGGGGTCAGAGAAAACTGGTGGTTTTGCTTGTTTTTAAAAAGTGATTTAAAAACAATCTGTGAAAGGAAAACGCTTTTTAAGAAGAAGTCTTTTAGTTCCCAAGGCCCTGTATGTTGGGAAGCAACTCAAGGGAATAAATCGCTAGAGTCAATACCCCGGAAAAGACATTTCATGCCTAAATGAAAATCTTGTTAAATGTTATTAATTTTGACTTAGAGCACACAGCAGCCCCCTGTGCCTTGTATTCCCTTATTAGGGATTCATGTCTTATCAAATATCTAATTAATCTCCTAGACATCATTTGTTCTGGCCAACTTTATCTCAGCTGGTCCGCGGGGAAAACTCCAAATATTCTCTGTGACAAAGCTCCCTTGAAGATCTTTTTAATTGTCTAAATTAACTGCACCAAATTTGCATGTCAAACGGTAAAGGGCAACCTGAGATAAAATGTAAACGTTTTAAAAGCCCCCAAACTAAGCACTTGATTTGATAACTAGGCTTTTTAATGTTATGGAAGACAACTGCTCCTTTCCTTTTCAAAGACGGCTGATCTATGCAAATAGTGAATTGGAAATGCCTAGGTCCCCGCGCCGTCAAATGGCCCTCGCAGGTTATTTGAATATCAGTGGCGCTGCTTCTGAAAAGGTTCAAGGATGCTCTCTGACTTCTTTGTGATTACTCAGTGCGGCGTCTTATTCTGAAGAAAAAAACTCAGGAATAATTAAAGGCTGGGATCAGGCCTGGGAACACATTTGGGACAGGAATCTCATTTAGACAGTCTCTTTCAAAATAAGGCACAGTTAAATTGACCAGAAGGCAATTATTGAAATGAAAATTATTTTCACTCTCTTTGTCTTCTGACCACCAACTTAACAGCCCCAGTTTAAAAGAGGGAGAGACAAAAAGAAAATTGGTAAATGAGATAATTTCGCAATTCAAAAAAAATGTTAATTTAGAAAATAAAGTACATATTTACAGAATAAAAATATTTCTAAAAGACTTCCCACACAAGAGGAAATACGAGCGAAGTCAGCACCAACATTATTTTTTTTCCATTTTTAATGACTGTCCGCCTTGGGAATTTGAACGAAAGTTTTGATTTTTAGGAAAGAAAAAATAAATTCTTGTTATTAACAATCAGCAAAGTGTTTTCTCGGAAGCTGTTCTGAAACACCAAGTCGCAAAGTAGCGATAAAACAGAACGAAGGTCCCCAGCAGGGAGTTTGCAGCATGACATTCGAGGGTCTCTTCCTCCTCCTTGCGCACGGTGCAGCCAGGCTGCCCCGCTTGTCTTCCTCGAGTTTTTCACTTTAGCCATTTTCTCTACTGGCTCATGCTGTTCATAACCAGGAGCCCCCCACTCCCCACGCGCCTCTGGTTGGGGGATGGTCTTCTGGAGAACCGGCTGGCAGCGGCGCGTTTTCTGGAGGGGCTTCGGGCCGGGGCGCTGGAGCCCAGAGGGTGCCTGGCGCGTTTGGGGGCCGCGGGCTGGCGGCGCGGAGTAGAGGGTGTGGTGGGTCTCCCGAGGAACGCGGGCGCCGGGGCGTCGGGCTCAGGCAGCTTTGTTTCTTGTTGATAATAAAGGCAGATCAAAGGGCCCGGCCGTGCAGGTCCCGCTGGCCGCGCGGCTCCCTCCGCAGGCCAGTGATCAAGGCCTGTGCGCTCTGCCTCTGCCCTGCGGGTCAGCGGACGTCCATCACCCAGGCTCCTGGGAGTGGCGGGCGGTAGCCCCGGCCAGAGCGTCCAGCCGGGAGACAGCAGTGCGCAGAACCTGAGCTCGGAGGGAGTGGGGCCCCGGTGGCCCGGCTGAAGCCAACCGGCGAAAACAGGGCCCAGGCCTCCTGCCCGCCCTCCCCCCAGCCCTAGGCGCCCCTGGGGGCGCGGGGAACCTTGACCTGAAAGGGTGGCGACCGGCCGGCCGGGGATAACCAAATTGGAGACAGCGCGCGTGGGAGGAGAGAGCCCCCGAACTAGAACACAAGTTCGGTTCCCAACTGCGGTGGGATCCCGCCTCCCCAGGGCCACCTCGGGGCCCCGGCGGCCTGGGCCTCCCCGGCTCAGGGGCCAGGAGGAGCCGGAGGTGGCGGCCAGGGACCCAAGGGCAGAGGTGGGCAGCGGCCTGGAGGTCGGTGGGGTGGGGGCCGCGGCCTGGGGGTGCAGAGTCCCGCCCAGGCCAGAGTGAGAGCAGTGCGATTTCGAGTTCCCGGGTTTCCCCGGTGTTTCCTGTCCCGTAGCTTCCAGCGCATCAGAGAAACGAAAACCAAATTTTCCTCGGCCCAGCGCCCACCCAGCCACGATCCGCACCATCCTCTGGCGTTTCCTTTTCTGACGCCAGTTTTCTCCCCGTGGACTGAATTGGATTCTACCTGATGAGGAAAAAGAAAAAGAAAAGAGAGATTTTCTTTCTTCGAGGGGGAAACAACATTATTTTGACGAGATTAGACTGTGCACCTGAATGGCGCGTCTGGACCTTCGTCAAATCGTTACAAGTCGTGTAAAATTGAATTTCTTTTTATTCAGATGGAAACTTTATTTATTTTAACTCTAATCTTATTTGCATCTATTATCTGTATTCACCAAGGCTCTCTTCCACTACAAAAATGCAGATGAAGTAAATCTCACATAAATCCCGCCCATTTGTGTAATTGGTATACTAAGTGTTTATTTTAAGTGAGAATAATTTAGCTACAAATTTTCTTAAGGAATAACATTCTTAACACATTAAAAAAACTGAAAACTCTGATTTGCTTTTATGTTTGACAGTAGCTCTTGATTCCCATAAGAGGAGCTTGGCGAGTGCGGCTCGCTGGCGCCATCTAGAGCTCCCAGGCGGAAAGGCAGCCGCCTGCCCGGCTCGCGGCTGTCAGCGCGGGGAGACCAGCTTTTTGCCTCCAGCAGCAGCAACCCAGCGGATCCTGCGAAGAAACGCCAGGGTTTGCGTTCCGGCGGGGAACGAGCCCTGTTCTTGAGGGTGGGGAACGCTGCTTAGCAGTGGCTTCTGGGCAAGAGGGTCATTTCTGGAACGTGCTGACAATCGGAACAAAACAAAATAACGACCGCTTGGCCCTGGTCTTAGAATTGTCGCATTTAACATCCTTTTCGAGGCAACTTCAGGGGCTTCCAACTTAGAGTTGAGAACCCTGAGCGCTGTCGGCGGCAACGTGGACCCCAGGATGTGGGGACCCAGCTGTAGACTCAGACCCCCATGACCCTGCATCCGCGGCTCCAGTCCCGCAAGGCCCGCGTGGACCATCCAGGACCGGCTGGAACCAGGCCGATGCCAACAGGCCCCCGCCAACAGGCCCCCAAACCATCCCACTCCACCACCCTTGTACAATCAGGGAAGGCAAGGGACCCGTGGCTTTCGCAGCCGGAACCCGAGGCGGGCCGGAGTAGCCTTCTGCCTCGCCTTCGTCCTCCCGCCGCCACCCCAGCCCGAGGGGGGTGCGGGGGCGGCTAGGCAGGCAGGAGCCCGGCCAGGCTAACAGGGCCTCCAAGGGCGGCGAGAAGCCCCCAAGCCCTCCTCCCCAGGCCTCCCCGAAGGGTGGGCACACCATCCCAGAGCAAACCAACCCCTTTTGTCCTCACCATTTCCCTTTGAAACCCAAATATGAGATCGGGTAACCGTTGGGGGTGTTGGCCAATTTTCTCTCATCTGAGTGCATTGCCCTCCCCCCGCCACTCCTTTCCCCCCTCTTCGCAGTCCACTACCTCCCACACCCCAGCCGGTCCTCAGACTGCTTGGAGTGACTTCCTTCTCCTTTTTTGTGTCCTCCACCCCCCAGCGCGTATTTATTGTATTTTAATTTAAAAAGCGACACCTTCAAACCCTGCGCCAGAGGCGGCGGAGGCGCCGTAGCCCGCAGCAGGGAGAGCCCAGCCAAGGCGCCTGGGCGCCGGGATCCCTGAACTCGCGCGGGGGAGACGCAGTGCGTTTCTGGGGACTCGCAGCCACCTTTGCGGCGGGTAACTCGGCTGGGTTTGTATTTGCTGTTTTAATACAAACCCCGCCGCACTGCCTGTTTCAAAGATGTGCTAATTACTACTTGGATAGCAGGGCGCAAAGTCCTTGTCCATTTCCCAGTACAAAGTAGGTTGCTAGAAAATTTGAAATTGCCTTTCAGCCTAAAGCTGCCTTACCTGAATGTCATAATTACAGTAATTATGTACATCCAAATTACATGCTAATTAAATTAGAATCAAATCGTTCTAAATCGAAATCAAATGAGGTAGTGAAGAATTAATCAATGACAACATAAATAGAGAGCTTCCTTCAGAGATATTTATTGTAACGATACAAGGAGGAATTTGATCTGAAAAAGTCACCTGTTTGTTTATTTTCAAATTAGTAATCAGTTATTATCCCTTCTCCATAATTTTAACCGTTCAGTGTTATTTACCCCCCACCCTTCCCAGACGCTGGAGTGTATAGAAATATGTATGAGGTAAATACATACAGACATGCCTCCTCCATATATTGTTGATATAAATATAGACTGTGTGTTTGCAACTCCAGTTAAGGAAAAGGTTTCAGAATGTCTCTGGGGACACGTCCCTCCAGGGACCGCTGTCGAGGACCCGGAAAACCACAGCCCCTAAAAGTTCTAGATTTTCCAAGACCCCTACACTGTCTTCCTTTAGAAATCCATATCGGGGATTTTGCATTTTTTTTTTCAGGCAAATAACCATTCCTGGGTAATTTGTTTATTTATAAAGGAAATGCAAAGTGGGAGGGTGTCTCCCCCAGTCCGTACTCTGCTTGCGGATTGCTGACAAAAGTTATCTTCCTGTTTGTCCCAGGAGCTTCATAAAGCGCCCTCTTCACCTGTGGAGCCGGAGCTGCTAGAACAATTCGCTCTCATTGCTAACTGCTGGAGGCGAATCCGCCTCCCGACCCGCGCGGGGGAACCGCGCCAGAGGCCCGGCAAGCTTAGGCGGTGACTGGCAAGGCCCTCGGTGGGCGAGCCCTCGGTGGGCGAGCCCCCGGCGGAAAGGCCTGGGAATTGCTTCATGGGGGTGGCTTGGGCCAATGGGGGCCGGGGGAGCCGCGCAGAGGGCTGGCCCCTACCCTTCCCCGCCGCACCTTGTGGGTCGGGTGTCAGGCGGCCTCCTGGCGGGCGGGGAGGCGCCTCTGCTAGGAAGGGTGTGCGCCCCCTCATCTTCGGCCTCCCCATTTGGGTTTGGGGTGTGTTCGCAAGGTTACCAGACGCGCATCCAGAAGGAAAGCACCAGAGCACGCAAGGGGGGCGTCGCCTCGGATGGGAAGGGGCGACTCCAGCCAGAATTCATCCCGTCACCCTACTCCACCCCCTTCCGGCTTCCTTTAGGTTTAGGGCGACGTCCTCCTGCTGTAAGAGGAAGGAAGCCCCGCTCTGTGAGCCCCGGAGCCCTCGGACCTCCACTTCTGTCCACCCCCTCGCGAAGCCCTTCAAGCCGGAGGGCCTGGGGAAACGCGGCTCCGGGGCAGGTCGAGCCGGAGGGTGCGTTTCTTTCCACTGCAGACAGCTCTCCGCGTTCATCCCGCGCATCTTCATCATTACTGTCACATTCTGGGCATTCTGGGGGTGATGTGAAGTGTGGCGTGAAGGGAGGAGAAAGGGGGAAAGTGCTGAGGAGTTACCTCTTTTCCCGTCAGCAGGAACCGGGTTTTAGGAGCCTCAATCAGGTAGGAGAGCTCTCAGGGGCCCCCGCTTTCCCAAGCCTTAGACTTTCCCCGGTCTAACTTGTTCTCACAACTTTTTAAAGGCCTTTCTCCTTTTTGATCAGAGAATGCCCCCAAGGCCTCCAGGTATTGCATGTTTTTATCTCTTTTCAAGAAATGATAAGTATAGTAGAGGTTTTCTTTTTCAGAAAAGCTAAATAAGATTTTTAAATATCCTTCAGCTGCTGAATATTTTAAAAATATCTTTCAGCTGCTTCAGGCCTTAAAAACGCTGCTTTCTTCCTGGTCTTAGTCCGGGGTGTGGAGCTGCGGTCCTCCGGAGCAGCCTCCACCTGCCTCTTGGCCCAGTCGTCATTAGGTAAGGAGAAGAGTGAAATGGCTCAGGTGGATTTTGAACTCTTTGAGCTTCAATGCCAAAGCATACGAAATGTTCAGTGATTAAAACTGGGAAACGCCTGCTTCCAGCAGTGTGGAATGATTTGATTCACCACCAGCAAGCAGTATCATGGAAGAACAGCAAGAAAGGTCTCTCCAAGCCTTTCAGATGAAAAGCTTTCTTACGACTACAGCTCTCTGGTTCAAAACAAGATCTCCATTTTACAATGTAAGGTAAGTAGACCTGCCATTACGCTGCAGAAACCTCTGCCCATTTTGGCTTTTATTAAAATGAATTAGGACTAATTTACTACGGAGACGTTCAGATAAACAAGTTCCAACCTAGCAACTTGATCTTTCCTGGTTATTTATAAATCGACAGCACCTCCTACAGGAATTAATTTGCTAGTGTTATGTTAAATGTTAGGAGACTTCCCAGGGGGAGAAATGCCCGCAAAATGTGTCCTATGCCCCGTGCAGTTCCAGGTTCATGGATAAGTAAGAAATGTGTAGGTGTACCAAGATTTCTTTAAAGGAACTTCTCTATGAAGTGTAAGAATGACAAATTTCACCAGACTGGTTTTCTAAAAAATGTCCCCGGTGAGGACTTCTGTTTGGGTTCGTAAATCATAGATTCATTAAATCTGGAGGATTCTTCTTGAGCTTTAGGTACTTAGAGGAATCTCTACACATACTAGACGTCCTTTTTATTATGAGGTTCATCTTAGAAGGTTCATCTCCTTGGTTTTTAGCTTACATTTCAAAAGCAAAACTAGAATTGCCTAATATTTTTATTTAAAAAATAACTTCCAATTATTTTCTCCATCATTAGGGTAGGTGGAACACATTAGCTGATAAGCCTCTTTAAACCTGTTTATCATGGTATGATTTTGTGTGAAAAATGCCTCTAAGTTTACAAAGTTAGAATGCTAGTTCATTAGGGGTGTTGAGCAGCCTTGGGTAACCAAGGCTGAACGCCAAACAAAATCAACATCTTCCATAACTACATGGAATTATTTTTTTCCTCAGAATTAGATGGGTAAAAATATTGGGGCTTTTGGCAGTACTGTATAGTTTCTCAATCCTAACAATAAGGATAATTAAATCAGAGACTAAAAAAATTCTCCCAGCCACTTTATAAAGTTAACAGTGGACTACATTGGCCAAGCATGGTGGCTCATGCCTATGATCCCAGCAATTTGGGAGGCTGAGGCAGGTGAATTGCTTGAGCTCAGGAGTTCAAGACCAGCCTGAGCAACGTAGCAAGAGCTCATCTGTGGTTTAAGGAAAAAAAAAAAAAAAAAAAAAAAAAAAAAGTGCACCACGTTTTGTGAGTCAAATGAAATAAGAAATAACATTTAATTCATTTTAAATTACAGGATGCATTTCAGCATTTCTCTTCATGAACACTATTGCCTCGGAAACCCTTTAAGGCAGTAAGTATTGCATAGGTTTTGACATTATAAAAAAATTATAAAGTCTAAAAAGGCATAAGGTAGAAAATAATCACTGCAACACTGATGAACTCAAGGTGTAAATTAGCAGTCTATCAATTTCAAATGCATGCTTTTTAAGTGAAAGGGATCTTTGAGGTGCACTGTAAGTTAGTCAACAATACTGTGGAAGGGATTCAAGTTCCTCCCCTCTCCACCTTAAAAATCTAATAAAGGGTTGCTTACCCCTTCACTTTCTATTAGAGGACATTTGTTTTGTGTGTGTGCATGGACAAGGCAAAGACGTATACATCAGACTATGTGGAGTGGTTTACTTCTTTCAAATAGGAGTTATTTGCTCTCTTACAGAATTTATGAAATTGTGACTGCCAGTGATTAAAACCATCTAATATTTGTTTTGTATTAAATAGCAGATGTTTTAAAAAAAAAAAAAAAAAAGAAAAAAAAGAAAGAACACTGATAACAAAAATACTTGTGTCCAAGATGTGAACTATGTTTTTTTGGAGCTGCATGTTACTTATGACTTACACCAGTTCTTTCTGTAGTTTTCCCTTACCATATCCTTTGAAACACAAGGGAAAACTTGCAGCTAAATTTAAATATGCCTTATATACCTATACTGGTGAAATATATAAAAATCATTTGCATTGTTTCATTTGAAGTAAAATCTCCCCCCATCACCCCTCACTGGCAGAATCAACCAGGTATGAAGTAAAATCTTTAATAGTTGTATGCCAGTAATAGAAGGGCCATTTGTGGAAAGCAGAACAGTCCCTCATAGATGTACATGTCCTGACCCCTGGAACCTGTGAATGTTACATTACACAGAAAAGGGGAATTAAAATTGCAGATAGAATTAACATTGATCTTAAAATTGGGACATTATTGCATGATATTCAGGGGGCCTGATGTAATCACAAGGGTCCTTAAAATTGGAAGAAGGATGCCGAATGTCAAGTGTCAGAATGATTAGATGTGAGAGGGACTTGACTCTTGTTAGCTTTGAAAATGGAGCAAGGGGGTCAGATGCCAAGAAATGCAGGCAGCATCTAGAAGCTGTAACAGGCTAGCAAACATACTTTCCCCTTAAGCTTCCAGAAGAAACAATTCTACTAACACCTTGACTTTAGCCCAGTGAGACCCATGTCTCTAGACCTCTAGAACTATTAATACAGTTGGACTTTTCTTTTTCTGATATGGAGTCTTGCTCAGTTGCTCACACTGGAGTGCAGTGGCGCGACCTTGGCTCACCGCAGCTTCCGCCTCCACCTCCTGGGTTCAAGTGATTCTCCTCCCTCAGCCTCCCAAGTAGCTGAGACTGCCGGCAGATGCCACCACACCCAGCTAATTTTTTTGTATTTTTAGTAGAGTTGGTGTTTCACCATTTTAGCCAGGCTGGGATTACAGGTGTGAGCCACCGCGCCTGGCTCAGTTGGACTGTTTTAAGTTTCAGGTAATCTGTATGCCAGCATAGAAAACTAATATCCAAATGTAAATAGTTTATTCTATAGAAAAAACACCAAAAGGCGGCTTAAAAGTTTTAAAGATTAATCCGTTGTGTAATTCATACTAGTGAATTTGAATGATTTTTACACTTTGCTTCAAGCAAATTCAAATCCTAGAATAACACATGTGAATTGAAAAAAATTAAATTATACCCATTCAATGTACTGTCATTCTTTTAATGATGTTTCAGAACAAAGAAAATGTCACAGAGTTAGATGCAGTTTTTATCTGGTATATGGCACAAGAAACAGTTACCAACAGAAAATATTTCTACAGTCCCAAAATAGCTTACTTACAAATATTTGCAAAATTTGTTCTTATGGTACTCATGTAGTTTTGTACTTGAATTGACAGTTTACAGAGATGAAAAATTAAAATTGAGGTTTTTTTTATTAGAAAGACAATAGTACATAATTTAGCCCTTGCTAAAGGTATTCAATAAAAATGTGGAGATATTTTATTCCCAGGTAACTGTCACATACAGTCTTTATTCTTTTTCTCCTTCTGCTTCATTCTCTTTGTGTCACTTTAGCATGCTTATCTCCTGGGTGCTCTCTGTACATTTTTTCCCCTCTGTATACATCTATGCCATGGCTGCTGGTGTCATTTCTTCTACTTTGCTCTTCTGTGGGACTTCGCTGTGGCCATTTTCTTAACTCCCTTTGCTTATAACTACCAGGACTTCTGCTCCGGCTTCTCCTGCTCCTTTCATCCCTGCCGTGGCTTCTGCCGTTCCCCTCATTTCTTTCAGAGCCTCTCTTCTCTGGACTATGATTACGACTTCTGGACTTTTTGTCAGAATCGGAATGGCTCCGTTTGCTGTTCTCCCTAGACCTCTCGTGTTTTAAGAACCTGGGCTTTTCCTTGGCTTTCTCCTTGTTATGGTGACTGCTGGAAAGTTCTTCGTGAAGTTTTCTCTTCTTAGACTTCTCTTCAGAATCACTGCTGCTCTGCCCTGAACACTTGCTTTTCTTTCTTTTCTTCCTTTCTATTTTTTTTTCTTTATTGTCACACTCACTACTGCTTTCTGAAGTCTCAGTAGAGGAAGAGGAAGAGGATTTATGTTTTTTGTGTTTACTTCTGCTCTTCTGAAGCTTTTTCTTTTTTTTTCTATCTTTTTTCTTTTTTTTCTTCTCCAGTCGATCTAATTTCCTGTAATTGGGAAATAAATGTAACACATTGTGAAAAATAGTTATTTCATCAACCGTAAGTTATGAACAAATAATATATTTTCTTAGACGTTATTAAAAATGGTATCCATGGCCGGGCACAGTGACTCACATCTGTAATCCCAGCACTTTGGGAGGCCGAGGTGGGTGGATCACGAGGTCAAGAGTTCGAGACTAGCCTGACCAACATGGAGAAACCCCCGTCTCTACTAAAAATACGAAAATTAGCCGGGCATGCGCCTGTAATCCCAGCTACTCAGGAGGCTGAGGCAGCAGAATTGCTTGAACCTGGGAGGCGGAGGTTCCAGTGAGCCGAGATCGTGCCCCTGCACTCTAGCCTGACTGACAGAGTGAGACACTGTCTCAAACAAAAAAAAAAGGTATCCATATATGAACTCATTGTTTACTAAATGACGACTCATTTTCTTCCTTTAAAATTATTCAAGGCATTTATACATTAAATTAAAAAAATAAATGCATTAGCCAATTTTCTGACTATACTTCAATAGTAATGACTACTATTTTGTTAAATTCTTACTGAGTTAGAACTTGAAATTATTAAGCACTCTAAATGGTCATCCTTATCTAAAGAAACCTCTGAAAGGTGTATAACCTTTCACACCTTTCAGCTGGACGTACTATAAAAGCAAATATATAACTATAATCAGATGAAAAATTTTATGTACTATTTTACAGTATATAAATATTAAACATTACATTATCAAAATTCCAGAGAATATTCTCCAGAAATTAAGAGTACACATTAAACTTTTGAAATATTGGTTTTTTAAAATAATATAGTCAATACTTTAACAATTGTTGTTTTATAAATAATTAGGACAATTCTATTAAAATGTTCTGAATTTCTAAGCTTGTTTATATGTTTGAGTTACTCTGAAAATAAGTCTCTAGGTTCTGTCTAGCGATTCTCAAAACACTACATACTGAAAACATCATGAGCTCCCTCTATTGGACTCAGCAGACATTTCTTGGATTCTTTAATTCGGAGGTAGTCTGTTGAACAAAATTCACATTTACCTTAAATTTAAGCATTCTTTCTGCATTTCTCATAAAATTTTACAGAACATTAGAAAAAGGCCAAAAACGTTTTCTAAGAACAAATTGTTTGCGAAGATACATACAAATCTCTTTTGAAAAGTAAAAGCTACAAATTAAACGTTCTGAAAAGCACAATAGTTTTGTGGTATAATATGAGTATACAATCTTACACTGATTTCCATGTTACTGAAAAGAAAGAAAACTGTATTAGCTATGAGTGAAGAATAAATCAATAAATGTGATGCATGGATTATATACCTTCAGGAGCTCTTAGGACCACAGTTGAATACGATACTGAGATGAAACATAAGGAAAAAATAAATCTATTAAATATATACTTTTAAATTACCTGAGAAGTTTCTGTTTTTGTTTCGTTGTTAGTGACTTTAAAAATTCAACTTCTGGATCTTCTTCACCCTCACTTGCAACATACTCCTGAGTCAACAAAGACATCATTAAATTGCTAGATTTCACGAAAGGTCGTTATCAGATAGGAAAGAAAAGATTTATAAATAAGATTTGTAACAGGGACACACTGTAGATGAATATGATGTTTCAGATTGGAAAACGGGAGGGAATAAGAAACTTTTTGTAGTCTACTTGCCAAAGTGGATCGTAAGGCACTAAGGGGTTAACATGACTGCTTTGCCAGCATTAGGAGACTTTTCCAGGAAAAGGATGATAGACAAACACAGATCAAATGTTTACAGCATGACTTCCATTTTCTATCTCTTGAATTTTAACACTTGTCAGTATAAATACTTTATTTTTAATTTAATGAAATATAAAAAACAGTTTTATAGAAAGGTCAAACTATCCACAATTTTAGCCTTTAGAATTTCAACGGCACATTATCAACTATATAATACAGCCCTTCAAACAATCATTTTCTGGATCTATGTACAGTTTAATAAACTAAGTTTAAAATATTTTCTACAATTTTTAGGGGTTTGTTTTTTACATACTTCTAACCACTGGTTCTATCTAATGTCATATCAGGGGTAAGTTAGCAGGAAGGAAAACCCAGCAACCTCATCACCAGTTCAGTTAGATATTTTATCCACATAAACTCAGAGGAATAGTTTCATTTATTAAAATATAGGTTTATAAACAATTTCTCATTTAGGTTAAAATAATGAAGCAAAATCAAAATACATTTTGGGCATTTTCTTTGCTTTATCTTACTTTCCTATGGATATATGCATATTGGAAAACATTAAGTAGCAATTCACAAGCAATCACATTTAGGTTTATAGACATTTTCAGCTTACTGATAAAAAGATCATTACCTGTGATGGATCATTTGCGGTCAAGTTTCTCCCCAGTACATTTCGTTTTAGTGCAAACCCACTGTTTCTCATCTCCGCTATTAGCTCCGAGGGGTGCATCGATGGCCCTGTTCACAAAAATCACAGTTTGAATGTATCATTTATATCTCTCTACCTTTTTCGGACTCCACAGTAGGAATGCAGTTGAAGCTTTGTTAAGTAAAATCACAGCTAAATCAACTCAATAATCTTCTGCTGAGCAAATAATCAGATATGATTTTCTAAAACAGCAGTCTGGAGATTCAGAATAGAAAATAATTGCATTTTTCTTTACGTGCAAGGGGAGTCTTCTTATGTAACTTTGTCATACTGAAAAAGATACATTTATATGTTATCTGCTTGGCAGTTTTTAGTACAAAAAGCAAAATATAATAAAAAACCACAATTAAACTTTTAGTATTCTCTCAGTAAGAGTTCATTTAAAAGATACATTTTTAAAGGTACATGAGAAATTTATTATCCTCATTTCCATTCAAAATTCCTCATCCTTATTTGTCAAATAACAATGCTGAATACATTGCCATGTGGTTGCTAAACACACACACACCATGGGTAACCATCAAGTACTTTAATTAATCTTGCTTTTATTCCCAGATTTTGGAATTTTTAATTACTAGCTTGGGTTGGTAACAAGCAGTTTTAGGCTGGCTATTGGTGTGCATGTTTTATATTTTTTTTACAAGACATTACACTTCTATTTTTGCAAAATCTCAGACTAAAAAGTGACCTTTTTGGTCCCAAAATAGGGACTAACAATAAATTTTAAAAGTTTTCAGCTGGGAGTCATGGCTGTAATGCCAGCATTTTGGGAGGCCAAAGTGAGAGAATCACTTGAGCCCAGGGGTTCAAGACCAGCTTGGCCAACATGGCAAAACCCTGTCTCTAAATCAATTAATACTTTTTTTAAAGGTTTGCTCCCTACCCTCAAACATAAGGTTTATTTAAGGTAGGAAAGACTCTTACCTCCTTTTGTATATTCCTGTTGCATTTTGTTTTCCCTGCAGGTAGCAAACTAATGACATTTCATGGCAGCTATTTAAAGTTGCCAGCCTAAATCACCTATACTGGCTTAAATGAACTACTTCAGCTGATGCATCTGCCATTTAAGGAAGAAAGAGACAGTTACTGCCAACAAGAAGTTCATAAGGGAGGGTAGGGGGATAGAAAAATACTCAGAAATGAATTCTCTAGTTTGTTGATTAAATACTTTGTCTATTTCTCTTTACCGCTTCATTGGTCTTTCCACTTATTTGCATGTTCACCTGCATGTTATCATGGAAAGCAAAAGGAAGTCAGTTCAAATTTGTTTACCTGTCAATAGGAGCTTTGGTTAAAAATTTGGTGAGAAAAACTCAGTTATAAGATAATATCTTTTACTGGATTTCCTGGCCTTTACCATTCTATTCATATTACCAAGAACAACTGGAAGTTTGCTCTAGGTATTAGGGAGATGATGGGGAAAAACTGTGTATTACTGGAGTATGGGGTAAGTCATTAATGATGTAATAATTTTAGGAAAAAAACCTTAAAAACACTACAAAGTGGCACCTATTAATATTTTATTTTAAAACAAGAGGGTTTTTAATTTTTCTTCTATACAAAATTTTTAATTCCTATTTATTACTTTAATGGCCCTTTATTCAGTTTGGTTGCTAATATTGAAAATATAATCTTAAATAAAACTGAATTTGAAATATTAATACTAGTTACCTCTAAATGGCATAAAAGTGTTCATACAATTAAGAGCTTTAAACGAATAATAGAACATTCACTTTGGTGGCTTCTCAAATTTCACATGTAGGAACTTAATTTTATAAAGTAGAAAATATCTCTTCTGAAGTGTCAAAACTACATTTTCTTGTCAACAATTTTATAATATGTCAAATGAATTCAGATAGCAAACTTGTTAAGAATTAGAATAAAAACCACTCCAATAAAGGGTCACAGAGCTTGGCCATCATGATGAGAGGTTATACTAATTTCATCAGTTTTCATCACAAGATGGGTAATTTTATTAAGATGTTATAGAAAACATGACTTCTTTACAATACTTCCAACTACTTCAAGAAAATGATCTATTTCCCCAGTATCGCAGATTATACAGACTATTAAACATTACTCTTCTAGCATTTATATTTTTCAAACACCCCCACTGAACTCTGTGTAGTATGTAAATTTAGCATACTTCCACACTGTATGACTGTAAATACAGTGCTTAGTGAAGTGCTTGACGAATAGTACTTAATAAAAAGGAACAACTATTATTTTTACCAATAGCTATTCAACTTTCTTATATATAAGAAATAAGTTTTAATATATATTAATATATTTATATTTTTTTCTATAAATTTATAAATTTAGTATATATATTTTTATATATTAAAAAACATGTATTTTTTGGTAGAGATGGGGTTTTGCCATGTTGCCTAGGCTGGTCTTGAACTCCTGAACTCAAGACCTGCCTTGGTCTCCCAAAGTGCTGGGATTACAGGTGTGAGCCACTGCGCCTGGCCACTATCCAACTTTTATGACTATATTATGGTACTTTTCATAATTTAAAAAAATGCTTAGTAGTAATACTTCTCACAATCATCTTATTCACATATGTTTTTGTACTGAAACCTCCTCCTATCAACCAAAGTTCTGGGTTTAAAGTCCTAGGTTTAGGAGATGAGACAAGTCAGGTTTAATTAAGATATATTTAGCAAGCATCTTTATACTTTTACATTATTAAGACAGAGGCCATGTAGAGTTACATTGACAGAAATGACTCCAGCTCTTCTGAGAATTCAAAATTTAGTTGATATAACAGATTATTAGATATGCCGATAAAACAGATTATACAAGTATGTTCAAATGAAAAATAACTACTTTTATGTAGGGTGCCTTAATAATTTCAATTATAGCTGAAGTTGGATCTTAGACATTGTTTAGCTTATTCTTAAATTTGCTATGGTAGAATAATACTAGAGAATTCAGAAAGAGCACTTGTTCTAAAATGCAGATTTGTGAGGGTTCATTTCTGGATCATCTCAGCCAAGCCTTCATAGCATGAAAACCAATGTTCCAACTTGGAAAAGCAGGTCCACTGAAGAAACTGCTTTCAACACTCACTTATTTTACAAACTTTTCTTTGCTGAGAGATGGACAAGTGTCAAAATACCAACTGTGTATAGTTCCATGTTCTGATTGGATCCAGGCTATTCCCTACGGGAAAAATATGAAATCAGAGTCTCAGAAAAGAAAAAATTCCCAGAAGGTAAATTATGGCATATAGAATTATGTGTGTAAAGGGATTAATGTATTCACTAAGAATATTCACTTTTATAGAACAAAACCAATGAAAAGTAAAAAAAGAATGTCCTGTTATAAAATAGGCATTTTATCAAAGAATAATATATAAACTCAAAAGTTGTGGCTATGAGGAAATGCCATACAACTAGTATGGCAGTCCCGGGGAATGCCACAAATGGCATAGGAGGGAGACTAAAGCTGAAGGCAGACACGTGTGTTTCACCGCAAACACTAGGTCCTTCTGCTCCATTCCAAGTTCATCATTCTTTTCAAATAATGCATTATCACCTACAATTTTATGGTATTAAGTAGGAGAAAAGGGGGCAGTAAGTTGTAGGTTAGGTAAGGCTGAATCAGAAATGCCTTTCCTGGCCAGGTGCAGGGGCCCATGCCTGTAGTCCCAGCACTTTGGGAGCCAGAGGTGGGTGGATTGCCGGAGGCCAGGAGTTCAATACCAATTTGGGCAACATGGTAAAACCCTGTCTCTACAAAATACAAAAATCAGCTGGCTGTGGTGGCACACATGCCTGTAGTCCCAGCTACTAGGGAGGCTGAGGTGGGAGGATCACTTCAACAGAGGAGGTTGAGGGTGTAGTGGGCTGTGATCTCGCCACTGTACTCCAGCCTGAGTAACAGAGTGAGACCCTGTAAAAGAGAGAGAGAGAGAAATGTCGAGAAACAGAGTGAGACACAGAAAGAAAGGAAAGAAAAGAAAGAAAAAAGAAAAGGAAAGAAAAAAAAGAAAAAAGAAAAACCTTTCTCTCCGTCTCCCAAATTTAATACAGCATATACTTAACTTACAGCATGCCACTGTTGGCTGAAACTAAATTGCTACCCTAAAGTGAATATGGTTTTGCTTCCTATTACAATTACAATGATGATCTATTTTTTTCCATTGTCATCGTGTGTGTGTGTGTGTGTGTGTGTGTGTGATTTAACTTTATACTATGGAAGACCGCAAACCTACATCATACAACTTTAACAATTAACAATATTTTACCATTCTTATCTATTACTTCCAAATTTCTTTTTCTTCATAGAGTATTTTAAATAAAATCTCAGCTATTATTTTAGTATAAATCACTAACAAATAAAAACTAATTCTTAAAACCCCACAAACACCTTTAATATGCATATCAACATTGATAATTTTAAAATGACATCAAATAGTCAACAATCAGATTGCTCCAGCTGTCTCAAAAGTATCTTTTTACCGTTGGTTTGTTCAGATTAGAATATAAACAAGGTCCAGATATTGCATTTGGTTTGTAGATCTCTTTTAATCTAAAACATTTACCTATTTTCCCTCCCTATTCCTTTGTTAAACTGGGTAGATGCCCCACATTCTGGATGGTGATGCCATTTAACCTGTTCTTCTAACTCTTGTATTTCCTATAAATTGGTAGTTAAGTCTAGAGGCTTATTATTAAATGATTTTGGTATTTTATACCACATACTTTGGGGGGAATGTATGGCAAGTTTTCTGAAGTTTGGATTCAGGAAAATGACAGCTGAAAATACATTTCTGGCTAATGAAAACACGTTTCTAGCTAAAGAAAAAGGAGGCCAAGACTATTATATGTTCTTGTAACCACTTTCCCAGGTATTTATTGCAGTTATACTAACTGTAGTACAACCGTTAAAAGTTGTTTTAAAATGAATCCCAAACATCACAAATGAAATATGATTATTTCCATGAAAGTATAATCTTCTGTCCCTTTTTCTTTCCTAAACTGACTATATCTAGTGAATAACCCAGTCCCTTTCACTAAAAGTAAAAAGGACAGTTAGATGCTACGTGATCAGGAGGAAGATCTGTATCTAATGGGACTTATCAAGAATTATATTTGCATGTACCCCAAAACCTAAAATGCAATAAACTAAATAAATGGGAAAAAAAAAGAAAGAAAAAGAAAAAAAAAAAAAAGAATTATATTTGATTCCTAATATTACCATACCTTTCTGCTTTTAAGAAAGCTTAAAGAAAGTTATCTTTTAAAAAGACTAAAAAAAGGGGCTCAGTAGGAACATGCAGCATAACACCCAGGAAAAAAGTGAACAAGGCTATTAATAAAGTGTGTGGGTGATTTTTATTTATATAGATGAGAATGTTTTATGTATGATTTTCTAAAGGTTATGCAAGAACCAACTGTACTGAATTGTAATAAAACTGCTCCATACTGGGAATTTTCCTGACACACTGCCAGTTCATCTTAGTGGAGGCTGGAAACAATAGCGTTTCTTATTGCCCTTATCCCAAGTTCATACTGAAGACAGCTAATTGATGTCTATTGAAACACAATGTAAAGGAAAAATTAAACATTTCATTTTAGTCTACGTGTCTGGAAAACACACAAAGGCAAAGAAATATGAAACTGTCCTTATCGTATGCTAGTAAAAAAAAAAAATCACTGTTTATTAGAAACCTTGCCTACAGAATGAATATATTTTATTTTTATTTAGTTTTATTTATCTTTTTTTTGAGAGGGAGTCTCTCTAGCCCAGGTTGGAGTGCAATGGTGCCATCTCGGCTCACTGCAACTTTCACCTCCTAGGTTCAAGCAATTCTCCTGCCTCGGCCTCCCAAGTAGCTGGAATTACGGGTGCCGGCTACCACACCCAGCTAATTTTTGTATTTTAGTAGAGATGAGGTTTCATCATGTTGATCAGGCTGGTCTCGAACTCCTGACCTCAAATGATCCGCCCACCTCGGCCTCCCAAAGTGCTGGGATTACAGGTGTGAGCCACTGCGCTGGCCCAGAATGAATGTAAAGATATAGGACTTATATGTCAGTACTTTTATTTTCAACTTAATTTATATGCAAATATTTTAGTTATGATACATCTGGCAATAATAGTTAATTCATAGCCCTAGAAGACTACAAAAAATCATTTGTGTTGTGATGAATGTGAAGTATTAAAGTTAGCATTATTATTATTATTATTATTTTTTTTGAGACAGAGTCTCAGTCTGTTGCCCAGGCTGGAGTGCAGTAGTACAGTCTTGGCTCACTGCAACCTGTGCCTCCCAGGTTCAAGCAATCCTCTCACATCAGCCTCCCAAGGAGCTGAGATTACAGGCACGTACCACCATGCCCAGCTAATCTTTGTATTTTTAGTAGAGATGGGATTTCACCATATTAACCAAGCTGGTCTCAAAATCCTGACCACAGGTGATCCACCTGCCTTGGCCTCCCAAAGTGCTGGGATTACAGGCGTGAGCCACTGAGCCCGGCCCAGAAGTTGGCATTATGTTTTAAATGACTTATGGGAATATGAATGCTCTTGAAAAGTTATGCATCCATGAGCCCCAAAAACTTGTTGAATCAAAGAAATGAGTTATGAAAGAGTACCTACTGTGTGATTTCACTTATATGAAGCTCAAGAACAAATACAGTGAATACACTGGATTAGAAATTAGAAAAATGGTTGTGGGAGGAGAAGGCAGCCTGGAAAAGGACAGAAGGGCATTTTCTAGGGTGATGACAAAGCTCTAGATCTTGTCAGGGATGTTGGTTACCTGGGCGTATACATTCGTCAAATTCAAACTCTACGTTTAAGACCAGTGCATTTTACTTTTAAAAAATTACATGACATTTTAAATCTATCAACAGTGATTACTGAGTGACTATGGTACCGTAGACACTCATTATATCTATACGTTATCTATCTCTCTATGAGAAGACCTCTGCATAGGGAATTCAAACTTATATACATAACCCAAGCATGTAACATAGAAAATGGTTTTAAAAATTATAATATTGAGAGTTTATCATTTTACCTCCTTAGTACTTGAGAGAACTTGATTTTGCCTTCAAGTTTATATTTTGGGGAAAATTATTTCATAGGAAAGACAAACCGTAAATTTTTATTATACATTCAGAAGAGATTATAAATAGTAATGTTTACAGTAGTAAGCAAAGCCTTTCCATTCACTCACTAAACCAGTTAGTGGAACATGAAAGTTTGTGTTAAATTCATTAAGTATGATTTGGGTAGAAGAATTAATATTTACTAGGTGGACTAAATTTCATTCATTCTCCTTTTCCCAGGTAATCACAAGCTAATTTCCTTTACTTGAAGCTGACAGACCTTGAGTAGATGAAATGATGGTAACAGAAAGAGTCATGTAAAAAAGAGCTGTTACTGTGATTGGAGAATCATAATACCCCTTTGAGATTATGGGAGGTGGAGCCTCCACTAGTACCTGCCTTTAACACCAAGCAGGGTCATTTACTGACAGAACAAGACTGCAATTAATTTGTTCAAGTCAACTAAATTTCAAGGAACAGCCACTCTAACTACAAATTTAATTACAAAATTATAATAATGTATATAAATAATTTGAAATGACTTAACCATTGGTAATACTAAAAATAGCCAAAATGTAAAGTGCTAATAAGGAGCATCATTTTGACCTTTGAAGCACTATGACTGGACAGGTTTTACTGAAATCTCTTGTTAATAGGCCAGTATTTCTTTTCAACTAACTAGCTTCCTCTTCCATTAAAAAAAAAAAAAGAAAAAATTTAAACATCAAATCACCTACATGTTATCAAGGAGAGACTTATAATCAACTATAATCAAGTACAATAAACTACGATCAACTACATATTATAAAAGACAGAAACAGTCCCTAACTTCACTTCTTTGAGGTCACTTCTTTATTTACTAGATTCAATATTTGCCTATTTTAGGAGTTTAGCTTCAATGAAATTCTGGTAACACCAATGTTTTTCTGCAGTAGAATTACGTTGGAGGATTAAAAAGAAGTCTGCATTAGATGTAGGGCTATCAGGAGCTATCCTGTTAGGACTTGACCTCTTCAAGGAGTTGCCTAAGGAACTGTTCTGTAACAGATTCAGGTGGGGTTGCCAGAAGGGCAACTAAGTTTATCATCTTTCTTTTCTTTCTTTCTACAGGAAGTTCCTCTGGCATGCTTCTAGGTGTCTTTCTAGCAAAGATTATGATCAGATCATTATTTTGGTAAATTTCTCAAATGTGTTCCCAAGCAACAAAAATGCCTTCAACATGAAAGGTTTATGAAAGATGGAGGAGCAGCATGTGGGAGCGCTTGTTGCAGAAAACTTCTATCAGCACCACGGCCTAGTGCAGCATTCTCCAAAAAAATTAAATCAAGAATTAGGAAAAATTAGGCAAGGAGAAGAATACTGATACACAAACAAATCTTTGCAGCAAGTGTAAAATAAGACTTCCTTAAACTGTTCATTTTCATTCAGTTAGAACACACTAAAAGCTATAGTGTAAACAAGATTGGATAGAAACATTTGAAACATTAAGTCCCTATCAGTATTTTAGCCATTTGTGGTGTGTCTGGGACTCAGACTTAAGCAATAATATATATATATTTTTTTTGTTTGTTTGTTTTTGTTTTTTTACACAACTGAGCAAACCTTCTGCAGGAAGCAATTTATTTTTTAAAAAAAAAACAATTTGTATATGTCTAGTGTATCTGGTGACATTATTTTGATCTAGTGTATCCAGTGACATTATTTTGAATTTAAAATTTAATTTTATTCAAATCATGAAATTTACCATATTATCCTATCTACTCAGTACCAAATATTTGAAAAAATTAGCTAACTTAAAAAAAATTATGGCAGGGCTGGGCATTGTGGCTCATGCCTGTAATTCCAGCACTTTGGGAGGCCAAGGCCGGAGGAACATTTGAACCCAGGAGCTTGAGGCTAGCCTCTGCAACATAGTGAGTTCCTGTCTCTACAAAAAATTTTAAAATAAGCCAGGCATTGTGGTATGTGCCTGTGGTCCCAATTACTCTGAAGTCTAAGGTGGCAGGAGTGCTTGAGCCCAGGAAGTTGAGGCTGCAGTGAGCTGCGACTGTGCCACTGCACTCCTGGGTGATGAAGTGAGACCTTGCCTCAAAAAAAAAAATTATGGCAAAGTAACTATAAATATATAATAACTTAAACTGAAAAATCAAAAACTCAATTAGTAAAATATAAAATAAATGTTAATAAATTTGGAATCAATGTTTATTCACTTTTTGTTGCTTTTATAACTTCTGGGGTTCAGTCCAATATAGAGAGCCTGAAAGTCCTCATAACAAGATAAAAGCTGAAAAAACAGAAAATTAAAAAAAATCTTAAATCTATCAGAGAATTGAGGTCGCAGGGGAAACCGCTGCCTTGAAAACTGGAGAGATAGGTAATACAGAGTATTATAGCCTGCTGGAATCAGAAACTACTGCTGGAGCCAGCCACTGGTAGGAATACTTAGAGTAATTTGACGAATTGCTGGAGACTGATCAGGGACTAGCTTGACAGATAAAAGCTCCTACAGGCCCAACATGGTAGATCCCCTTTCATGAGTTTTACTTCCAGAATATCCACCAGGTTCTCACCATGAAGACCAAAGAACAGTCTCCATGTGCTTCCCTTCCATCAGTGGAAAGTGAAAAGTAACCATTTTCAAGTATGCCCAGAGTATTTTGTTGTCCTTAACAAATGCTTACTCTCAAGGGAATCTATGTCACCACAGCCTAGCCTACATGGGAAAATAAAGCTGAGAAGCACATGTGAAGGTTACAGCCCACAGGCACAGGCTTATTGAAAGACTGAAACTCAATCAGAGAGTTAGAGAATGCTTCCCTTTCCCCCACATCTGACCACCACATCAGGATCATTTCTGTGTAATATCAGAGGATTACACATGAAAGATCTTCAAGGCTCAGACCCTTAATAATGAAAGAAGAGTCTTTTTTTTTTTTTTTTTTTGAGACGGAGTTTCGCTCTTGTTACCCAGGCTGGAGTGTAATGGCACGATCTCAGCTCACCACAACCTCCGCCTCCTGGGTTCAAGCAATTCTCCTGCCTCAGCCTCCCGAGTAGCTGGGACTACAGGGGTGCGCTACCATGCCCAGCTAATTTTTGTATTTTTAGTAGAGATGGGGTTTCACCATGTTGACCAGGATGGTCTCGATCTCTTCACCTTGTGATCCACCCGTCTTGGCCTCCCAAAGTGCTGGGATTATAGGCGTGAGCCACCGCGCCCGGCCAAGAAGAGTCTTTTAAGAAACCTAAAGATTAGGCCGGGCGCGGTGGCTCAAGCCTGTAATCCCAGCACTTTGGGAGGCCGAGGCGGGTGGATCACGAGGTCAAGAGATCAAGACCATCCTGGTCAACATGGTGAAACCCCGTCTCTACTAAAACTACAAAAAATTAGCTGGGCATGGTGGCGCGTGCCTGTAGTCCCAGCTACTCAGGAGGCTGAGGCAGGAGAATTGCCTGAACCCGGGAGGCGGAGGTTGTGGTGAGCCGAGATCGCGCCATTGCACTCCAGCCTGGGCAACAAGAGCGAAACTCCGTCTCAAAAAAAAAAAAAAAGAAACCTAAAGATAAGGGCAGACAAAAACAAGGACACTAGAGGAAACTTTAGCCTCTGACATCTACAGTGACAGCAAACAGTAGACAGCGTCAGCCAGATAAACACAAAACCTCACCTTAAACGTCTGTTTACCTCAGTTCCTTTCACTTGATACACCAGGTCTAGCTTTCAACAAAAAATTACAAGGGATGCCATATTAGTCTGTTTTTACACTGCTGATAAAGACATACCCTAGACTGTGCAATTTAATTGGACTTACATAAGTTCCATGTGGCTGGGGAGGCCTCACAATCATGGTAGAAGGCAAGGAGGAGCAAGTCCCATCTTACATGGAGCAGCAGGCAAAGAGAGAGCTTGTATAGAGAAACTCCTCTTTTTAAAACCATCAGATCTTGTGAGACTTATTCACTCTCACAAGAACAGCATGGAAAAGACTTGCCTCCATGATTCAATTACCTCCCACTGCGTCCCTCCCACACACATGAGGATTCAAGGTGATATTTGGGTGGGGATGCAACTAAATCATATCATTCCAACCCGGCCCCTCTCCAATCTCACAGCCTCACATTTCAAAACCAATCATGCCTTCCCAACAGTCCCCCAAAGTCTTAACTAATTTCAAGCATTAACTCAAAAGTTCACAATCCAAAGTTTCACCCAAGATAAAGCAAGTCCCTTCTGCCTATGAGCCTATAAAATCAAAAGTGGGTTAATTACTTCCTAGATTCAGTGGGATTACAGGTATTGGGTAAATTCAGCCATTTGAAATGAGAGAAATTGGCCAAAACAAAGGGCTACAGACTCCATGCAAGTCCAAAATCCAATAAGGCAGTCAAATCTTAAAGTTCCAAAATGATCTCCTTTGACTCCATCTCTCACCTCCAGGTCATGCTGATGCAAGAGGTGTGTTCCCATGGTCTTGGGCAGCTCCACCCCTGTGGCTTTGCAGAGTATAGCCTCCCTCCTGGCTGCTTTCATGGGCTAGCACTGAGTGGCTGCAGCTTTTCCAGAGGCACTGTGCAAGCTGCCAGAGGATCTACCATTCTGGTGTCTGGAGGATGGTGGCCCTCTTCTCACAGCTTTACTAGGCAGTGTCCCAGTACGGACTCTGTGCGAGGTCTCTGACCCCACATTTCCCTTCCACACTACCCTAACAGAGGTTCTCCATTAGGACACTGCCCCTGCAGCAAACTTCTGCCTGGACATCCAGGCATTTCCACACATCTTCCGAAATTTAGGCAGAGGTTCCCAAGCCTCAATTCTTGACTTCTGTGCACTCAAAGGCTTAACACCATGTGGAAGCTGCCAAGACTTGAGGCTTGTACTGTCTGAAGCCATGGCCCAAGCTCTACGTTGGCCCCTTTCAGCCACAGCTGGAGCGGCTGGGACACAGGGCACTGAGTCCCCAGACGGCACACAGCACAGGACCCTGGGCCTGGCCCACAAAACCACTTTTTTCTCCTTGGCCTCTGGGCCTGTAATGGGACGGGCTGCTGTGAAGACCTCTGACATGCCCTGGAGACATTTTCCCCATTATCTTGAGGATTAACATTCAGCTCCTTGTTACTAATGCAAATTTCTGCAGCTGGCTTGAATTTCTCCTCAGAAGATGAGATTTCCTTTTCAATTGCATTGTCAGGCTACAAATTTTCTGAACTTTTATGCTCTGCTTCCCTTATAGAATTGAATGCTTTTCATAGCACCCAAGACACCTCTTGAATGCTTTGCTGCTTAGGAATTTCTTCTACCAGATATCCTAAATGATCTCTCTCAAGTTCAAAGTTTCACAAACCTCTAGGGCAGGAGCAAAATGCTGCCAGTCTCTTTGCTAAAACACAAGAGTCACCTTTGCTCCAGTTCCCAAGTTCCTCATCTCCATCTGAGACCACCTCAGCCTAGACCTTACTGTTCATATCACTATCAGTATTTTTTGTCAAAGCCATTCAACAAGTCTCTAGGAAATTCCAAACTTTCCCACATTTTCCTTTCTTCTTCTGAGCCCTCCAAACTGTTCCAACCTCTGCTGTTACCCAGTTCCAAAGTTGCTTCTACATTTTAGGGTATCTTTTCAGCAACGCCTCATTCTACTGGTACCAATTTACTGTACTAGCATGTTTTTACATGCTGATAAAGATATACCCCAAACTTACAATTTACAAAAGAAAGAGGTTTAATTGGACTTACAGTATCAAGTGGCTGGGGAAGCCTCTGAATCATGGCAGAAGGCAAGGAGGAGCAAGTCATGTCTTACATGGATGGCAGCAGGCAAAGAGAGAAAGCTTGTGCAGGGGAATTCCTCTTTTTAAAATTATCAGATCTCATGAGACTTATTCATAACACAAGAACAGCATGGGAAAGACTTGCCCCCATGATTCAATTATCTCCCGCCAGGTCCTTCCCACAACACGTGGGGAATCCAGATGAGGTCTGGGTAGAGACACAGCTAAACCATATCATATGCCAAAAAAAGACAAATCATAGTCTAAAGAAAAAAGGAAGCATCAGAATCAGACTCAGAGATGGCAGAGATTCTGGAAGTATCAGACTGGGAATTTAAAATAACTGAGATTAATATGTTAAGGGCTCTAATGGAAAAAGTAGACAACATGTGAGAACAGATGGATAATGCAAGCACAGAGATGGAAACTCTTAGAATCAAAGGAAATGCTACAAATCAAAAACACTATCAGACCTAAATTAGTTGTAAATTCAAATTTACAATCCCTTTGATAGGCTCATCAGGAGGAAAGAACCAGTGAGCTTTAAGATATGTCAGCGGAAAATTCCCAAACTGAAAAGAGAAAAGAAAAAGAATATTTAAGAACTTTGGGACAATTATGAAAGATGTTACATGTATATAATGGAAATAATAGAAGGAAAATAAAGAGACACAGGAACAGAAGAAATATTTGAAATAACAATGACTGAGGATTTCCCAAAACTAATGATATAAACCAAACCACATATCCAGAGGTTAGAAAACACCAAGCAAGATAAATAACAAGAAATCTATACCTAAGCATATCACATTCACACTGTAAAAATAATGAAAACATTTAGTATCCAGTGAAATTATCCTTCAAAAGTGAAGAATAAAGACCTTCTCAGAAAACAAAAATGGAGGAATTTTTTGCCAGTAGACTTGTCTTGAAGGAAATATCAAAAGAAGTTCCTTAGTGAAAGGAAAATGATATAGGCCAGAAACTCAGATCTACATAAAGAAAGGAAGAATGTTTGAGAAAGAAATGAAGATTGTAAAATACAATCTTTTATTTTTCATATTGTTAACTGATGTAAAAGCTAACAGTTTGTTCACAATAATAAGAGCAACAATATACTGGGAATTATTCCTTAGGGATGAATAAAATATATGGCAGCAATGTTATAAGGGATGTGAGGGAAGAATTTGGTTATAGAAGAGGAATTGGGTTTCTCTGTTATAAGATACCTGAATTAACCATGAAGTTGTATAGGTTTATTTGAAAGTGGACTTAGATTAGTTATAGATTCATATTTACAATTGTGACATACATACAAAAGTGGTTCTAGGGCAATCACTAAAAAAAAAAAAAAAATCCCTAAAGTATAATATGCTAAAAGAGGAGGTAAGATGGATTCCTATAAAATGCTCAATTAAAACCAGAGAAAACAGAAACTGAGACAAAAGATAAAAGAAAAAATTAGAGCAATGAATAGAAAACAATTACAAATATAGCAGATATTAATCCAACTATTTCAATCATTGCTTTTGATAAGAATGGTCTTAGCACACCAATCAAAAGACAGAGGCTAGATGTGGTGGCTCACAGCTATAATCCCAGTGCTTTGGGAGGCCAAGGCAAGAGGCCAGGAGTTGAAGACCAGGCTGTGCAACATAGTGAGAGTCTGTCTCTACAAAAAAAAAAAAATTTTTTAAATTAGCAGTGCTACTCCAAAAATGATTGTGCATGCTTGTCATCCCAGTTACTCAGGAGGCTAAGGTGGCAGGATAGCTTAAGCCCAGGAGTTTGAGACCACAGTGAGCTATGACTTTGACACTTAATTCCAGCCTGGGCAAGAGAGAGATGCTCTCTCTTAAAAAAAAAAAAAAAATGATGATGATGATGATTATTTGAGGAGATAAAAAAACAAGACCCAACTATATGTTATTGTTGCCCATAAGAAACCCACTTTAAATATAAAGACACAGATAAATTAAAAGGACAGAGAAAGATACACCATGCTAACACTAATTGATAAGGCAGGAGTAACTATATTAACGTCAGACAAGTAGATTTCAGAGCAAGGAAAATCATAGAGGATAAAGATAGGCATTATGTAAATGACAAAGGGGTCAATTCTCCAGGAAGACACAACAATCCCCTGTGTATGTGCCTAACAACAGAGCATCAAACTATGAAGCAAAACCAGATTTAAATGTTTTTAGAAATAGACAAATCCACTATAATAGTTGGAGATGTCAACACCCCTCTATCAGTAACTGACAGATCCAGCAAGCAGAAAATCAGCAGAATATAGTTGAACTGAATAGCACCATCCATCAACTGGATGTACTAACATTAATAGAACACTTCCTCTAACAACAGCAGAATATACATTCTTCTCCCACTTGTATAGAACATTCATCAAATAGACCACATACGGGCCATTTGACACACCTTAACAAAGGTAAAAGAATAGAAATCATACAAAGTATGCTCTCAGACCACAATGGAATTCAACCAGGAATCAGTAACAGAAAGATAGCTGGAAAATCCCCCAATACTTAAGAGATTAAAAAACACACATAGCCGGGCGTGGTGGCTCAAGCCTGTAATCCCAGCACTTTGGGAGGCCGAGTCGGGTGGATCACAAGGTCAAGAGATCGAGACCACCCTGGTCAACATGGTGAAACCCCGTCTCTACTAAAAATACAAAAAATTAGCTGGGCATGGTGGTACGTGCCTGTAATCCCAGCTACTCAGGAGGCTGAGGCAGGAGAATTGCCTGAACCCAGGAGGCGGAGGTTGCGGTGAGCCGAGATCACGCCATTGCACTCCAGCCTGGGTGACATCAGTGAAACTCCGTCTCAAAAAAAAAAAAAAAAAAAAAAAAAAAAAAAAAAAAAAAAAAAAAAACATAATAAATAAACACAGGAGTCAAAAAGGTAGTCTCAAGAGAAAGTTAAAAAAAATATTTTGAACTAAAAAAAATGGCTGGGCACGGTGGCTCACACCTATAATCCTAGCACTTTGGGAGACCAAGGCAGCTTAAGCCCAGGAGTTTGAAGCTGCAATGAGCTATGACTGTGCCACTGAGTTTCAGCTCAGACAACAGAGAACCTGTCTCTAAAAAAGAAAATGAAAATGCAACTGCTATGTAATAAGGAATTTGGCTGGCCTTTGTCCCCTAGAACTCTTGGGTCACTATGGGCATTGTAAATGAGTAGTAAGATTTTAAAAGGCATCTTTTATTTTGAGCAGTAATTCTCAACAATGGGTTTAAAATCTTCAATAAATCATGCTGTAAACAGATGTGCGGTCCTCTAGGCTTTGTTGTTCCATTTATAGAGCACATGCAAAGCAGATTTAGCATAATTCTTAAGGGCCCTAGAATTTTCAGAATGATAAATGAACATTGGCTTCAGAAATCCTAAGCTGCATTAGCCTCTAACAAGAGAGTCAGCTTGTCCTTTGAAGCTTTGAAGCCAGGTACTGACCTCTCTTTGCTAGCTATGAAAGTCCTAGACGGCATCTTTTTCCAACAGAAGGCTGTTGCATTTACACTGAAAATCTGTTGTTTGGTGTAACCACCTTCATCAATGATCTTAGCTATATTCTCTGGAGAACTTGCTGCAGCTTCTACATCAGTATTTGCTGTTTCACCTTGCAGTTTTCCGTTAGGGGTGTGACTTCTTCCCTTAAACCTTATGAACCAATCTCTGCTAGCCTCCAACTTTTCTTCTGCAGCTTCCCCACCTCTATTAGCCTTCACAGAGCTGAACAGAGTTTGAGGCCTTGCTTTGGCTTAAGGGAATGCTGTGGATGGTCTGATCTTCTATCCAGATTACTAAATTTTTCTCCATATCAGCAGTAAGGCTGTTTCACTTTTTTCTCATTTGTGTGTTCACTGGAGTAGCACTTCTAATTTCCTTCAAGAACTTTCCCTTTGCATTCACAACTTGGCTAATGGGTGTGGGAGGCCTACCATTTGAGCTCTCTCAGCTTCCAACATGCTTTCCTTATTTAGCTTAACCATTTCTAGCTTTTGGTTAAAGTGAGAGATGTGTGGTTCTTCCTTTCACTTGAACACTTAGAGGCCATTTAGGGTTATTAATTGCCTAAATTCAATATCGTTGTGTCTCAGAGAACGGGGAGACCTGAAGGGAGAGAAATGGGGGAAGAGACAGTGGATGGAGCACTCAGAATACCCACAACATTTAGCCATTAAGTATGCCATCTTCTGCAGGTGCAGTTTGTGTGTCTCAAAAACGATTGCAATAGTAATATCAAAGATCACTGAGCACAGATCACCCATAATGATATAACAATAATTTATAAGTTTGAAATATTGCAATAATTACCAAAAATGTGACCCAGAGACAAAGTGAGCACATGTTGTTAGAAAACTGGTGCTAATAGACTTGCTCAGCACAGGCTTACCACAAGACCTTCAATTTGTAAGAAACACAGCATCTACAAAGGGCAAGAAAGTGAAGTATGATCAAACAAGGCATGCCTGCATTAGGGTTTCAGGGCTGGCTCATCCACTTTCGCTGCAGATGCAGAGCTGAGTTCAATGGTGGGCATAATGGGTGGTTGAGGAGCAGGCTGAAGTAGAGCTAGCACTCCCAGCCCCACGTCTTTCCTACACAGCAACTGTTTGTTTATTTATACAAAGTTTTTGCAGCAATAGGGTCTTGCTGTGTTGCTCAGGTTGGTCTGAAATGCCTGGTCTTGAACTATCCTCCTCACTACGTCTCACAAAGTGAGGAGATTATAGTGGACCAGAGTGACTGTTCAGTGTTACCTGTTAGCTTCCTGAGGAAAGAAATCTGAAATTCAAACATGGAAAGATGCACAAAATCTTTGTTTGCTTGGGGAAAAGAATTGTTTAGGAGATAGAATTTTGCTTTATATTTATTGTGACAATCTGACGAACATTAATTTGCTTCATAGGTACCTATACACAAATTCTTATCCCATCGTGGGCTAGAACTTTTAATTATTATAAGACTATGTACTCTGCTGTGTATATGTGTTTAAGTGTCATAGAAAAATACATTCCATGGAAGAATGTGGCGCAGGTATCAGCAATTTTAGTTGTATTACATTGTGAAATTCAAAGGCAAAGAAAATGGTATTAAAATCACATTCTTTACCTCATATGGTTCTACTTTTATAAAATGTCCAGAGTAGGCAAATCTACAGAGACAGAAAAAATGAGGTGGTTGCCCGAGGCTGAGGACTAGAGGGTGAGGGCTAAGGGATATCTTTTTTGGGTAATGAAAATATTCTAAAATTGACTGTGGTGATGGGTGTATAACTCTGTGAATATACTAAAGGCCATTGAATTGTATGCTTCAAATAGGTAAATTGTATGGTACGCAAATTATAGCCCAAAAAAGTTGTTAAAAGAAAACAGACTTGCTCTGTTGATATATCCCACTGTGGATTTTAAAATGTTTAATTTAAATATACATTAAAAACACAAGTAGCTGACAGATGTTGAGAGTCAATGATAAGAATAAGGGCTACAGAATATAGATAAAAGCCAGGTGAGCTGCCATTTAATTGTGTTGTAGTATAAAAACATCTGATAAAAATTCAGTCACCGCTGAAGCTTACAAGTTTTACATATAATTTTGAGTATCTAGAGGGGATGAAAACTTATAAAGTTAAGATGATCTTATCAGTAGAAAAGATATTCTAAACCATTTTAGCCCAAAGAAGAATTCTGATTGCCTAATTTAACTTTGTAAAGGAGAAGGAAATCTTATAGCTCGTCTCTGTAAACCTCACAGCTGGAGCATTCTAACAGCACCTTGCAGTTTCCAGTTATCAAAGTAAGTTACTTTATATACTAAACTAAGAATTTCATAATAGAAATAATGCAACACCAGGGGGTGCGGTTATCATGAAATAATTACACTCCTGAGAGATTACAGGCACAAGGCTGTACCCCAGGGGTGTGATTATCCCATGATAACCACATCCACTGAAATTGCCTTATTGCAAAAATAATCTCTATTCACTGGTGAGACATTATTCAATAGGTGATTTTTTTTTAAATGAAAAGACTTTTTTTTTTTTTTAGCTTGAATCAGCAAGTGGATTAGAAAATTGGTCATTTTTCATTGCATTCAAATTCAGAATACACCACCATTATTATTTGCTTTCCTATTTGATATACAATTTTGATTTTGTTTTTGAGAAATCTTTAAGGGTTTCTATTAGCTTTAGTTAAGTACTGCTGCTAATTTAAGTCAAACTTTAAAGGCATTAACTGAGCAATACAATTTTAAATAATTTACTTCTGTGTACAGTTGGTTTTTTTAGGTTTTTTTTGAGATGGAGTTTTGCTCTTTTGCCTAGGCTGGAGTGCAGTAGCATGACCTTGGCTCACTGCTCCACTTTTGGGTTGGTTTCAAGTGATTCTCCTGTCTCAGCCTCCCAAGTAGCTGGCATTATAGGTGCCCGCCATCACGCCTGGCTAATTTTGTATTTTTAGTAGACGGGGTTTCACCATGTTGGCCAGGCTGGTCTCAAATGCCTGACCTGGTGATCCACCCACCTCGGCCTCCCAAAGTGCTGGGATTACAGGCATGAGCCACTGTGCCTGGCCTACAATTTTTAATTCTTCTAAAACAATGTTCATCTAAAAAACTTATAAATGTAATTTACCTTCACTAATGGAAATACCGGTAAGCCAACAAGATGAAACTAAAATTAATGTTAATATTTGTCTGTCTCCTTCCAATCCTTTTTCTAAAAGTATCTGTCTATCTACATGTCTACCTCAAGATACAAAGAGAAACACAAATGTAACTACTCTGTTTTATAACCTGCTTTTCTTATTTGATCAAAGGTTGTAAACAATATCCATATCATTAAGAAATCTTCATATCATTTAAAATAGCTGCATAGTATAGTATTCCATTGTAACAATATTCTATAATTATTCACTTAATATCCTTTTATTGGATATTTAGTTGTTCTTTATCTTTTTTTTTTTTTTTTTGAGATAGAGTCTCCCTTTGCCGCCCAGGCTAGAGTGCAGTGGCACAAATTTGGCTCACCACAACCTCTGCCTCACAGGTTCCAGCAATTCTAATGCCTCAGTCTCCTGAGTGGCTGGGATTACAGGTGCACACCACCATGCCCAGCTAATTTTTATGTTTTTAGTAGAGATGGAGTTTCACCATGTTGGCCAGGCTGGTCTCAAACTCCTGACCTAAGGTGATTTGCCTGCCTTGGCCTCCCAAAGTGTTGGGATTACAGGTGTGAGCCACTGTGTCCACCCTCTCCTTTACTAAAATATTATACACAACCCTTTGTGACTAAATATTTGAACACATCCTTGATTATTTCCTTAGGATAGATTCATGACTTGTAATAAGTAAAACATAATTTAAAGAAACAGAAAAAGGTACTTTGCTCCCAAATCGTCAACTGTTCTTACATATAGTTTAAGCTGATGGTTCTTGACCTTGATGACGCCTAAGAAATAGATCAGTAACTTTCATCATTTTATGTGGCATAAAGATGGTGAAAGTTACTGATTTTGTAAATCATAATTTTATCATACAGTTCAGATATTCTAAGATACATGATTTAAAAAATTAAAATACCCAAGGTATTTACAAATATTTGTTCTCATACCATGTCAGTTTGAATGGAAAAACTGGAAATGGAAATTTCCCTAACACCTTATTCTATAAAGACTGAAGCAAAGAATTAATTCAGTCTGCTAGTTATTTCTCATCATGAACATAGCCTTTACAACACACCGGTAACTCTGCTTTTTTTAACTGTTCCAATTATTCTGAAAATATATTTAATATGGGAGTACAAAGGAAAACATTAGCCTTCTGAAGAATATCATGTGACATTCAGTGTTTGAAAAGCCTAAATTTTAAGTTTCTTTTCCAATTTTAATTAATCACACATTTTAACATAAAAAAATTATCTGTAATTTCACCAGATTAACATATTAATTGTTTTCATTTTTCTGCTTCTTTCCAGTCCTAATTTACATGCCCCTAGATTTATATTAGAATTATAGCATAGATTCAATTGCTATTCTTTAGTTTACTTAAGATATCAACAGTTTAGTTTGCCATTCCCCTAGTGTTGGATATTTAGACTGTTTACAAAGGTGAAAAATTAGAAATGATGTTGAAAATGTCTTCTCTCACCTTTAAAAAAAAAAAACTCTTTTAACACATTACCATCTTTCCTTTATATTATCCCTCTGCGTGTGTTTTGCCTGTTTCTTCCTACAAGCGAAACATATGCGCGCGCACGCGCGCACACACACACGCACGCACGCACGCACGCACACACACACACACACACATTCCATGGCATTAATTTTGCTTACAGTGGTTTCACCAAACTTTCAGATTGTGAACAGCATCTTTGGGGAGCAAGATGCTCAGACTTTTCCCTCCTCTCAGGACTCTTCTTCAACAGCCCCTCTGCAACTGCGGCTTGGGAACCAACATTCACACAAAATATTTAAGTGAACCTTTTACTTTAGGTAGGTTTGAGAAAACACTGGCTACAGCATCAGTGGCCAAATCCTTTTGGCCAGCTTTTTAAGAGCCATTCAAATCTGTTGTTATCATTTAAAGTCATCCAAGTTAAATCTTCTGTGCTTATGTTTCTCTTCTAATCTTTGTTTTTCAGTCAACCTTTCCTTCTAAGTTTTAATTCTTCAAAGCTCATTTTAGTCCCACCTCCTCTATTAGCTACATAATTTAACACTGTTACTCTCTATTAAATAGAGTCTTACATAATACTGTACTTTGTTTTCCTGACTAGGTTGTAAACTGGGATTACTCTATGTTAATTTGATGTGTCTGATTAGATTATAAACCAGGGGCTCAGCCTGTATCTTCTATGAGCTTGGATTCAAAAAATAAAACTTACTGGCTGATGTATAAGATGTCAAATACAACAGAGTTGGCAAATACAATTATTTCAAAAAGTAAACAAAAAACTTCAGTTCTAAGAATTAAGCAAATGGAGGCAGAGAGATGTTAAGCACCTTGCCTAAAGTTATACAGATACAAAGCAGCAAAACGTTTAGTAGCTATCTATGGAGCTACATAGATGCCTGGCTGTAAACCTGGCTGCAAACAAGACATCTATGTAGCTCCACAGCTTCTCAGCCTGTGTGCTTAACCACTAAGTACAGGGCTCCTCAGAAATGATGGTTTCCTCTATATGAAAGGGTATTCCTTTTGCCTAAGGTGCTCAATGCTCTTTTCCCCTGTCTTGCCTGTCACCATCCTTCCTGTCATTCAGGTCTCAGCTTAACATTGCTTCCTTAGAGGAGCCCTTCCTGACCACTTAATCTAAAGTAATTCCCCATTTAGTTCTCATCGCAGTATCCAACTAAATATTCATCACAGAACTTATAAATATCTGACATTTTCTTATTTATTAGTTTACTGTGTGTCATCCCAATATAATGAAAGGTGTTGGTATTGCGTTCCTAGAGCCTAGAACAATGCCTGGCACAGAAAAAGTGCTCCATAAATGATGACTGAATAAATATGTTTATCTTACCAACTACTGATGAACACTTAGGGTTGTTGCCAATCTTTCACTACTATAAATCTTAGAAAATCTGGCTTATCACATTTTTATTATAAATTACTGGAAGGCGAATTTCTAAAAAGGTATGCGTGTTTTTCAGGCTTTTGATATATATCAGCAAATATATAACCTCTCCAGAAAGGTTGCTTTAATTTATGGAGAGGATTAAAATGTTCATTTCGGCTGGGCACAGTGGCTCACACCTGTAATCCCAGCACTTTGGGAGGCCAAGGCTGGTGGATCATGAGGTCAGGAGTTTAAGACTAGCCTGGGCAACATGGTGAAACCCCATGTCTACAAAAAGTACAAAAATTAGCTGGGCATGGTGGCTTTATGCCTGTAGTCTCAGCTACTCAGGAGGCTGAGGTGGGAGGATTGCTTGAGCCTGGGAGGCAGAGGTTGCAGTGAGTTGAGACCCATGTCACTGCCCTCGAGTCTGGGAAAGAGGATAACACACTGTCTCAAATAAATAAATAAATAAACAAATAAATAAAATGTTCACTTTACCACACTTGTGCCAATACTGGATGCATACCTTTTAAAAATCTTTACCAAATTTGACAGGCAAAATGGTAATATATTGTTTTAGTTTTCATTTGTTATTCATGTTGTTGAAAATATTTTCATATGTTTAATGGTTATTTGAATTCCGCCTTTTGTAAACCATCTTTATGTTCTTTGCGCCTTCGTGTTTGTTTGTTCATCTTCCTCATATTGACTTGAAAGAACATTTTCGTTTTGGAGATAGTCTCACTTTGTCACCAGGGCTGGAGCACAGTGGTGCAAACGTGGCTCACTGCAGCCTCAACCTCCTGGACTCAAACGATCCTCCTGCCTCAGCCTCTTGACTAGCTGGGACTACATGTGCAGATCACCAAGCCCAGCTAAATTTTTTTGTATTTTTTGTAGAGACAGGGTTTCATCATGTTGCCCAGGCTATCCTGGACTCCTGGGCTCAAGCAATCCTCCTGCCTTGGCCTTTCAATGTGCTGGGATTACAGGCATGAGCCACCGTGCCCAGCCCTGAAAGAACATTTTATATATTAGGGTTATCAGCCTGATGCAGAGAAACCATACTATTTCCACAAAGGTAATGCTTCTCATCCTCTCCCACCCAGGTGCTCAATTCATTCAGAGAAAAAGAATCACTAATAAGTAGACTTCACAAGCCTGGTTACATACATGCTAAAACTTGATAGAAACCAAATGATTGAACATTTTTTTCTAGTTCATTCCCTTGATTCTGAAAAAGTTCATTTTACCAAGGAATAGTACTACAGTAAAACCCCATCATAAGAGGGGCCCAAAACTGTCAATTGTATAAATTGAGTGACTGAGTTATTATAAGGTGGCTGGAGAAGAGCCAATAACCAGCTTTATTATAACTGAATTCACATAATTGTGGGCATGTTTTTGTGAGGTTTTATTGTTTTCAGTACTCTTAAAAACAGGTTGACTATTCAGTTAGCACAAGTTCTTTTGATTTTTAGCAGACTTTCTAACATAGACTCAAGAGAAATCAAGTCTGTTGATTAATAAAAGAAAGCACTAAGTCTGGAGTCTATGTACTCAGGATCAGAGTAAGACAAGGTTGAGGCATAAAGGTAACTACTACTTCCGCCTGACCCAAGTCAACCCACGAGTCATGCGGTTACAGGGGCACTACAAGGTTAAGGGTGAAGGAAAAGATGAGAAAGATGCAACCCCTTCCAGAAAACAGTTTATACTTTTCAGATATAACAACAAATCCCTGTGACTAAAAAACAGGGGTCAGAAATATTTCAGTGCATTTCTGAAATATTTGTACTTCTGAATGTTTGTACTTATATTTGTACTTCTGAATATGTTTGTACTTACTGAAATATTTCAGTACATTTCTGAAATATTGCTACTTCTGAATATGTTTGTACATTATGTACTGAAAACCCATTTTCAGAAATACAATTTGTACTTCTGAAACAAAATATTTATATTTCTCAAAATGGGTTTTCAGTACATAATGTATGCTACTCCATTTTCTTTGGAGCTTTATTTCCTTTGAGGCCTTTCTCCCTTCTTCTACTCATAAGCTGGGGGCAAGGGAGGAGAAGGTATTAGGTATATAAACTTTTAAGGGTACCTGTACTGTGGTATTTGTGGGATGTTCTTTTGTCAGAGATTGCCACACTTAAGTCCATATCAGTACTGTCTCACCTGACAATACTGAGCAAATAATTTCCTCCTACTTCAACTGAACAAATAGTTTCCTTCTACTTAAAAGGGGGTTACTGGCCAGGCCTAGTGGCTCCTGTCTATAATCCCGCCACTTTGGGAGGCTGAGGCAGGCGGATCACTTTGAGCCCAGGAGTTTGAGACCAGCCTGGGCAACATGGCAAAACCCTATCACTATTAACAAGTACAAAAACTAGCCCGGCATGGTGGTGTGTGTCTATAGTCTCAGCTAGCTACTCAGGGGGCTGAAGTGGGAAGATAGCTTGAGCCTGGGAGTCGGAGGTTGCAGTGAGCCAAGACTGCATCACTGCCCTCCAGCTTGGGTAGCAGAATCAGACCTTGTCTCAAAAAAATAAATAAATAAAAAGGGCTGAGCACAGTGGCTCACACCTATAATCCTAGCACTTTGGGAGGCTGAGGCAGATGGACTACCTGAGCTCAAGAGTTCCAGACCAGCCTGGCCAACATGGTGAAACCCCCTCTCTACTAAAAATACAGAAAATTAGCCGAATGTGTTGGCAGGTGCCCATAATCCCAGCTACGTAGGAGGCTAAGGCAGAAGAATTGCTTGAACCCGAGAGGCGAAGGTTGAGGTTGCAGTAAGCCAATATTGGGCCATGGCACTCCAGCTTGGGCAACAGAACAAGACTCTGTCCCCACCTTACAAAAAAAAAAAAAAAAAGTTTTTTGTCATGCCTGTAATCCCAGCACTTTGGGAGGCCAAGGCAGGCAGATCACTTTGAGCTCAGGAGTTCAAGACCAGCCTTGGCAACATGACAAAACCCTGTCTCTACTAAAAGTATAAAAATCAGCCAGCGTGGTGGTGTGTGCCTATAGTCCCAGCTACTTGGGAGGCTGAGGCAGGACAATCGCTTGAACCCAATAGGCAGAGGTTGCAGCAAGCCAAGATTGTGCCACTGCACTCCAGCCCAGGCAACAGAGTGAGACACCATCTCAAAAAAACAAAAAACAAAAAAACCAGACAAACTCATCATTCAGCAAATTCCTAAACTCCTAATAGGAGGACTGGCACTTTGAATCCTATATCGGCTTGCTGGAAAGAAGCAGGAGCTCTAGCTATAGAATAGAGGCTAAAGATCGTATGCTGATTGAGAGTGAACCCTGGGCTCAGATTGAGGCAGCTATGAGAGCTGAAGGGAGTCTAAGGAGGTGCATCACAGGCATTGGTGGCCTCAGAGGACAGGGCTTCATGCCCAGAGCTTCAATAGAGCAGTCCTGCTTTGTATGTTCTTATACTGAGGTTTCATGTAAGATTTCTTTAAAAAAAAAAAAAAAAAAAAAAAAAAAAGGGTTCTGTAGCTGCTTTAAAAATGCAGCAAATCTTCAAGTTGTACTATCACCCTTATTTTAAAATAAGGAGCTGAAGTTCATAAAAGTAAAAGGACTTGCTTAAGGTTATAGTATTAAGCAAATTATTTCTATCATGATCTATTACAAGTTAGGGTTGGATTATCGTGCCTGTTTCAATAATATACTAACAAGGCACTGATAAATCTAAGTTAAAACATCTCAGCTTAGTATCTTTTTAGAAAAAGAACTAAAATGATCTAAACCAAATTAGACCAATTTTCTGAAGGAGACAGTAATATGCAGGACAGTAAGTAACTTTAAGTCAAAAACAATTTTAACATACTCACCTTTGTTTTTATCTCTGTACTAAAAAGAGATGGCTGCTGAGGCTTTCAGTCCAGTCTAGTTTTACAATTCAGGAAGGTATGAATAGGAGAAAATACCATTTTATCTTCCATTTTTAGGCTACTAACCTGATCAAGTATGTTTAATGTATTTTACTTCAAAACTTAGTTCATAGGGCCTTTGGCTGGAAAAATTAAACTTAATCCTATTACACAGCATTTCAATTCAACATCAGCGTTTCCCATTAATCATATTTTGGGAATGGTCTTAGTCCAAAAAAAGAAAAAACAAAAACAAAAAAGCCACACACACAAACCCACATAAAACAATACCAAGAAAGAGTAAAGGAAAATGTTGTTTAATCTTTCCTTGTTTGTCCTATCCCAAAAACAAATCATGTCTAGTGCCTACCTGAGCCATCAGTGGGCACCGAACTTGCATTGATTCCAGAAAGACCAAACAAAGGACATTCTCGATCTGTGTTAACATGACCCCATTTGTGACATTTAATGCACCTCACATTTCGAACCTGAGAAATAATGAATGTTATTTTGGTTACTAAAATAGTAAGAATCTAACCAATGTTGAAATTCCTATTCCTTGACAGAATTTAAGCTAAAATTACATTTTTAAAAGATCTCCAGGGAAAGAGACTCTGTAACTATGTTTGGTAATTTAATACAAAGACTAAAATCTTTCACTATAAATTTTGCCTAGAAGCTAAGCTGAATCCCATTTCTTTTTGCCTTTTACTTGGTGGCAATATAATGTCATCCAAAAAGAAATGGTAAAATACCAAAAAGAATTAGGTCATTATGTGAAGAATTTAAGCTTAAATTCTCTAATTTTAGTAAGTTTCAAATTTCTAAACCAGGAGCTGGTAAATATTTTCTGTAAAGGTCTAAATATAGTAAATATTTTAGGCTTTTTGGGACAGATGTTGTCTATTATAACTACTCAATTCTGCTGCTGTCATGGGAAAACAGGCATAGCCAGTAAGTAAATGAACAGGCAAAGCAGTGTTCCAATAAAACTTTCTTTACCACAAGGATTTGCCCTCTGATGATAGTCTGTCTGATTCTAAAACAATAATAGGTTTAAATCTTTTCTTAACCTTGAGCTAATTCTCCAAATTTTTAGAAAACTGAAGAGACCAATATCATTGTAGCTTTCACTATAAAGGCTTGATTCCTATGTTTTATCAGTCTACTACATTTAATGTTTTCTCCTTTATTCCTTATATTTTCTGATACAAATAAAAACCATAGTGCCCCTTTTCAGCTTACACACCTTTCAGGCAACAATATAAAGATATATTTATTAAATAAAAATTATTCTTAAAGTGTAAAATATATGTCACTTGCCTGAATACCAAAGGGCTGATCTCTGATGTTCATGTCATCTTTGGCATATCTATTAGAGGAAATGTACAAGCACAATATTAAGAATAATTTAAAATACTGAAGAGCAGTTAATCAGAAAAATAGTTTTATAGTTCTAAGAACATTAAAAAATATATTACTTCTGTAAACATTTAGAACTATAAAATCTATCTACTGTTTCCAAACACCATTTAGTTATTATGTGTCTAGTCTGATAATTTGTGATTTTAAAAACATGAAAAAGTATATAAAACAAAAGACTACGATCAAGCAGATTAGCTGAATAAGACAGCTAATTAAAATAATTAAGAATAACTTTTCACATCAGTTGCCTCCTCTAATGATTGAAAAAGCAACATAAGATGGGATATCAGGTAAATATAAATTTAATTATACATATCTTGTCTTAGAAGTAAACCAGTCCTTACTTTTCTCGTGGGGCTCCTTTCTGCCATTCAAATTTGTATTCAGTCTCTCCCTCTGTTTCTTCTTTCTAAAAGCATTCATTGAAAATTCTTTTAACTTTTCCATAAAATACAATGAATTGCAAGTAAATTCAGAAAAAGAAAATAGTCCTTTACCTCTTTGTTTTCTTGATTGCGTATCAAAAATATGGAAGAAAAAAGGTATGACAAGTTAAAAATGTCAACACAAAAGTCTACCGTATACTCATGATATATTATATAATTGTCACAAGAGTTCATTGGTTTTACTTTTTTTCTTCTTTCACAAGATAAAAATTTAGACCATTGCAGGATAAAATACAAAGTAAGAGATAGTACTTAATAAGCATGTTAGTTCCTAGTTTTTAAACTTTTTACTGTGCATTGACAGTGAATATGTTTTTTTATTTGCAAAATATTAAATAGTAAGAAGGACTATACATATGCAAATTATGAAAGAATAAACGTACTTTGGACATGAAGGTTTTCCTCCTCCTCAAAGGGCACATTATGAAATATTACCAGATTAGAAAGGTATTTTTTAGTATTTATTGTGTTGTATGATTATAGTTTTTATTATCTTCACAGGATAACAGCAATTTTAAAAGATAAATGGCAACTTTAAGAAAATATCTGTCATAGTTTTCAATCTTTAGCTGCAAACACATCAGAGACTTAAAAGGAAGGAGGCCGGGCACCGTGGCTCAAGCCTGTAATCCCAGCACTTTGTTTGGGAGGCCGAGGTGGGTAGCTCTCTTGAGGTCAGGAGTTCAAGACCAGCATGACCAACATCGTAAAACCCTGTTTCTACTAAAGATACAAAAAATTAGCCAGATGAGGTGGTGCGTGCCTGTAATCCCAGCTACTCAAGAGGCTGAGGCAGGAGAATCGCTTGAACCTGGGAGGCAGAGGTTGCAGTGAGCCAAGATCGTGCCATTGTACTCTAGCCTCAGCAACAGGGAGAGACTCCGTCTCAAATTTAAAAAAAAAAAAAGAAAGGAAAGGGAAGAGATTATGTACCTTTTTTAGCTCCTGGTGGGGCTTCATACATGAAATTAAGGCCATTCTTTACACGTTCATCTCCCATAAGCAATCTAAGTGAAACAAGACAAAGTTAATAATTTCATGTAGGACGAAAAATATCACAGAATAATCCACTCCCCACCAAAAAACCTAAGGGAATTAAGATAAAATATTTTTGTTAGAAACAGAGTTCTAAAACTTTACTCCACTGACTAGATTACATCTGAAATATCTGAAGGGAAATCAAACAGTGCTGCCTCTTTAGTAACTGGTTATAAGCTCTGAGACTTTCTTACTACCTGAGAGATCCTGGCCATCCTAACAAAAAAGGGAAAAAATGACATGGTCATTTTTCTTGCAGGATTTTCCTTTTTTTTTTTTGAGACAGAGTCTTACTCTGTCGCCAGGCAGGAGTGCAGTGGTGTGATCTCAGCTGACTGCAACCTCCGCCTCCCAGGTTCAAGCGATTCTCTTGCCTCAGCCTCCTTAGTAGCTGGAACTACAGATGCACACCACCACGCCAGGCTAATTTTTGTATTTTTAGTAGAGACGGGTTTCACCATGTTGGATGGTCTCGATCTCTTGACCTCATGATCTGCCTTCCAAAGTGCTGGAATTACAGGCGTGAGCCACCGCACCCAGCCAGGATTTTGATATTTTAATGATGTTAATTTAATATAAATTAAAGTATATATCTTATACACTTTAAATGCTTTAAACAGGTGTATAACATACACTTTAAACAGGTGTATATACACAGCTGTATATATAGCTGCATATATACACCTGTTTAAAGTGTATGTTGTTTTAAATATATTTAGACTTTTGGAGCCATCACTATAATCTAATTTCAGAACATTTACATTATCCAAAAAATAAATCTTCTACCCACTAGCAGTTACTTCTCATTCCCTTGCTTTGTCCCCTCACCTTCTACCTCTCAGCTCAGAGCAGCCACTAATCTACTTGCTCTCTCTGTAGCCTATTCTGGACATGTCCTATAAATTAGATCATATGTCATGTGGTCTTTTGTGACTGGCTTCTTTCACACAGCGTAATGTTTTTGAAGTTGACCTATGGTATTGCATATATCAGTACTTCAGTCCCTTTCATTGCTGAATACCACTCTATTGTAGGGATGTAGATCCCTGTGGCCTTTTACTTTTTTTTTTTTTTTTTTTTTAAATAGTTCTTTATAGAATCCAGTGGATATAAAGAGAGGAATTATAATCATATCATATATCCTTTGTGATTATCTTTTGCAAATATAAGGAGAAATTATATACACTCTTTAGCCGTCTTCTTTATTATTTTTACTTGGATCTTGTGAATTAAAACTTTGACTCAACCAGTCATTCCATTTGTTACAGAGCTTTTTTTTCTAAACAGCCTAGCATACCTTTTTTTAAACAGAGCTCAAACAGGGAACTTTAAGTGTTAAAACAGAACTATAAAGAATGTGATTTCTGTCATGCAGAAAATAAGTAACAATAATATTAGATTACAATCCAAAGAAATATCGATGAGTTTATATTGATAGAAAACAAATAATAACTAGATAAGGGAAATTCTTCCTTACAAAGGAATTCAAATTAAGAAATGTAGAGGGAATGACAGAAATACAAAATCGCTATTAAAACACCACATAAATAAATAATTGACGCAGGCAATATCTATTGATGAATATCAAAATTCGGCAAAAGTCCAAGGAGAAACACTATTTGCAGGGCTTCAAATGTTAATTAATTACAAAGGGAAAATAGTAACTTTTTTTTAAGATAAAGAATAAACATGAACACTACGATCTGTTTCAAACCCAGTTTTCCACCTCCACTCTGTTTTTATCCCTCTAACTCAACAACTGTTTCCTGACACCTTCTTTTTTCCCACAGTGCTGATGTTTAATATGTTTTTACCATTAATATATATAAAATAGGGCTTTAAAACAGTGATGCTATTGACATTTTGGACTAGAGAGTTCTTTGCTAAGTGGAGCTGTCCTGTGTATTCTAGGCTGTTGTGCAGCATCCAGCGCCTCCACCCACTAGAAGCTAATAGTACCCCAGCCTGCAGTTGTGACAATCAAAACATTGTCAAAACAGATTCTCCAAACATTTTCACATGTCCCCTGGGCAAGGGTTGCAAAAAATGGTGCTCAGTTGAGAACCACCTATCTAAGTCCTTATCATTCTTCAGATTTCAGCTTTAATGTCGCCTCTTCCATAAAGTTTTCCTTGTTATCCTAACTGGAATTATTCTTTCCTATACTAACATACTGTATTTTTAAAAGCAGTGTGTGTTTTTAATATATCAGTTATTATATTTGGCTTTGAACTATATGTATGTATCTCTTACTAAGGTTTCCTAAGGGTAGAGAGAAATTATACTTTACACACTTTTACAGGTCCCTATCCTACCACTTATCATCATGCATGGAGTAGGTACTCAACAAAAGTTAACAAGATTAAATAAAATTAGTGAGAAGGCTACTCAACTTTTATTTCTTTTATTTTCCTCTCAATATACTATATTTTAAATAGTAATATTTAAAATAGTTTAGTATTACTTTGCTAAATTCCACATTTTGATTAAAAATTGAACTTCATGAAAAATTTACCAAAACACCACTATTCGATTGCTTAACCAAGAGAAATCAGCATCAGTGTTAGATTTGCATATACAAACACAATAGCTAAAGGCAGGTACCATGTTAGAAGACACCAATGAAATACACTAGTCACAATACAGCTTTTAGCAGAACAATGACATGCGTATCAAGTAGTCACTTTTCTTCTTGAAGGTGTCCTAGGTATCTTTTCATTTGAGTGTGTTAAAATAAGTTTCTAAGAGGTCTCAGCAGTTCAAGTGTGGACGTTTATTGTTCTTCTAAGCTTTGCCTAATTTGAGACTTCCTCAAAGACTGTATATGAGTCACATGAATCTGTGTTTTATATGAATCATGGTAAAGCTGGAAAAAGAGGCCATCTACAGGTATGAGAGTAAAAGAGAAAGCCCTCAGGGAAAGAAATGAATCCTCTAACTGGGCATTCGATTCCAAAAAACTGACTTAATATATTACTCAGTAGAAATTTATTCCCATGAAATTGATAATTCTAGAAATACTGGCATAGCATTTCTTACCTATTATCATATGATTCTTGTTCTTTAAGATATTGCTGCATTAATTCTTCTTGTTTCTTCTTATCATAAGATATTTTCTGTTCTGCCATCCATACCTAGATTAATGAAGTAAAATTATAAATTAAATTGTTGGATTTAAGTTAAACAAAGCTTGCTTTTCTTGTAGTAAAATGTAAAATGCAACTGTTTAAAGCACGAGTGACTAATCTTTTGGCTTCTCTGGGCCACAGTAGAAGAAGAATTGTCCTGGGCCACACAAAATACACTAACAATAATGATAGCCAATGAACTGAAAAAAAGAAAAGAAAAGAAAGGGCCAAAAAAATCTCACAATGTTTTAAGGAAGTTTACAAATTTGTGTTGGGCTGCATTTAAAGCCATCCTGGGCCACATGACCCACAGGCCAAGGGCTAGACAAGGTTGGCTGAAAGTTTACAACATAATCCAATTTAGCCATAATTATATCATCACAAACCTGAAAAATCTGAAGTGCCTTGATATGAGTTTTTTTCTTTTTGACAGAGTCTGGCTATCACCCAAGCTGGAATGCAATGACATTATCTCAGCTCACTGCAGCCTCTGCTTCCTGGGTTCAAGCGATTCTCCTGCCTCAGCACTCCTCAGTGCATATGCCACCGCACCCGGCTAATTTTTGTAGTTTTAGTAGAGATGGGGTTTTGCCAAGTTGGCCAGGCTGGTCTTGAACTCCTGGCCTCAAGTGATCTGCTTGCCTTGGCTTCCCAAAGTGCTGATATAAGTTCTTAAATCCAACCACTCAAAATAGACTTCTAGGCTAAAATGACAAACTTGAGAACCACTCCAGGCAGATATGGTATAACAACTTACTTCATTTGGTCCCTATGTTACTTCAGAGAACAGAACAAGCATCTCTCTATGCAGATTACGTGTAGCGTATGTAACTTAGCAGGGTTAAGTAATGGCCACAGACAGCACTGGGTGTCACTGACACCCTGAGAGAGAAGGTGGGGGAAAGAGAAAGGAAATAAAGGTAGCTGCAGAAAAAAGGGAAGAGATGAGAAAAAAATAAGACACAAGTGTATCGGATGTTCTAAAGTTGCTCAGGGACATGAACGCCATAGGCTACATGTGCCCCTATGTGAAATTCTCAAATTATAAAAGTGGTGAAGATAGAAAGCCCACATAGGTTATGAGAGAGAGAGAGTGTGTGTGCATGTGTGTGTGTGTGTGTGTATTTGAAATAGGGTCTTGCTCTATTGCCCAGGATGGATGGATTCAAGCAATCTTCCTGCCTCAATCTGCCAAGTAGCTGGGACTACAGGTGTGCACCACCATGCCCAACTAATTTTTAAATTCTTTGTAGAGACAGGGTCTCACTATGTTGCCCAGGCTGGTCTTGAACTTCTGGGCTCAGGTGATCCTCCAGCCTCAGCCTCCCAAAGTGCTGTGATTACAGATGTGCGTCACTACTCCTGGCCATGCAAAGATATTTAATCACGTTACTTCAGGTTTAAAAGGTATTAATACCTCCCTTCCACCTTCAGAATAAAGGACAAAGTGTTTGACAACCATTCAACAAAAGCAAGTCAAACCTTTTTCTCCAAACATGCTGAAGTTTTAAGAGGGTAAATTTGAGAACAAACACTTACATTGAGATAATTTATAATTATTACCTGTGGGTTGGGGGCAGATAAGTATGGTAAGGAGGGGGTAGAACAAGGCTGCCATTATTCAATTTTAGAAGCAAAACAAGGGTATTTAATAGCATTTTAAAAGTAGCACTGAGACAGGAAGGGTCTATGGGGACAGTTTGAGATGTGAACAATTTGAGATGTAAGAGGATTAATATGGAGATAAAAGCAAAACAGGTATGAATAGAACCTGTTAGGAACAGAATGTACCTAAAATTACTTTTGGAGTGAGTTTCTGAACATTCCTTCCACTGCAATGTTAGTGGAAGAAAAATCTACACTTGGGATAGGCAGTAAAAGGCATTCACTGAAGCCCAAAATGTAAACAGTGCAACAGAGAACTGTAAGGCTTCATTGCGTGGTAGAATAATATATCACTTCTAACAAAAATAACTACCATTTATTTAAAACTTTAGATTTTATGAAGTTATAGCTGAGCATGGTGGGTCACATCTGTAATCCCAGTACTTTGGAAGGCCGAGGCAGGAAGATCACTTGAGGTCAGGAATTCAAGACCAGCCTGGCCAACATGGTGAAACTCTGTCTCTACTAAAAATACAAAAATTAGTTGGGCCTGGTGGTGTGTGCCTATAGTCCAAGCTTCTTGGGAGGATGAGGCAAGAGAATCGCTTGAACTCGGGAGGCAGAGGTTGAAGTGAGCTGAGATTGCGCCACTGCACTCCAGCATGTGTGACAGAGCCAGACCCTGTCTCAAAAAAATTTTTTTTTTACAAAGTTATTTCACTAGTGTCAATTGCTTGAGCTTAAATACATATTGAGAACTTATCGTGGACTGGAATAAGAAATAATAAAACATACTCCTGCCTTCTGATGCTCAGAATCTGCCAATAGAAAATCACTAATTTTTCTGCATGTTTAAACTATTTCATAATAAAAAAGAGATAAAAATTGTGAAAATAAATAGCAATAAAGTTTGGTATCTGCGCCAACAGTGCCAGATAAAGAAATAGTACATGACAGTGATTAACTTCGGAAGGCAAAGAGGAAGGTGGCTATCATAGAATGTTTATTTTATTTTATTTTCCCCGAGATGGAGTTTCATTCTTATTGCCCAGGCTGGAGTGTAATGGTGTGATCTTGGCTCACTGCAACCTCCGCCTTCCAGGTTCAAGTGATTTTCCTGCCTAAGCTACCCGAGTAGCTGGGATTACAGGTGCCTGCCACCACACAAGACTAATTTTTTTTGTACTTTTAGCAGAGACAGGGTTTTGCCATGTTGACCCGGCTGGTTTTGAACTCCTGACCTCAGGCAATCCACCCACCTTGGCCTCCCAAAGTGCTAGGATTAGAGGCATGAGCCACCACGCCCAGCCCACAGAATGCTTTATAGCAAGTTTTGGTTTTTAAAAGTTACATTTAATATTTAAATATTGTATAACATTGCCTACCTATGTATATTATTGTATAAATGTATAACATTGACTACCTATGAATATTAAATTTAAATTTAATATTATTCTTCCAAGGATATATTATACATCTTTCCAAGATGTTCTAATGCATATACATGCAAAAGAACATACACAATTCTTCTTATATAAATGGTAACATACTTTACACAAACACACACACACACACACAAAACATGTATAAAATTATATACCATGGAGATCTGATATGGTTTGGCTGTGTCCCCACCCAAATCTCATCTTGAATTGTAGTTCCCATAATCCCCATGTATCATGGGAGGGAGCTAGTGGGATGTTATTGAATCATGGAGGCGGTTACCTCCATGCTGTTCTCATGACACTGAGTGACTTCTCACAAGATCTGATGGTTTTATAAGGGGTTTTTCCCTTTTTGCTCAGCACTTCTCCTCACCACTGCCATGCAAAGAAAGATGTGTTTACTCCACTTCTGCCATGATTTTAAGTTTCCTGAGGCCTCCCTATCCCTGCGGAACTGTGAGTCAATTAAACCTCTTTCCTTTATAAATTACTCAGTCTTGGATATTTCTTCATAGCAGTGTGAGAATGGATTAATACAGTAAATTGGTATGGGTAGAGTAGAGTGCTGTTAAAAGGATATCTGAAAATGTGGAAGTGATTTTAGAACTGGGTAACAGGCAGAGGTTAGAACAGTTTAGAAGACTGAGAAGATAGGAAAATGTGGAAAAGTCTGGAACTTCTTAGAGAACTGGAGGGCTCAGAAAACAGGAAAATGTGGGAAAGCTTGGAATTTCCTAGAGACTTGTTTAATGACTTTAACCAAAAAGCTGATAGTGATATGGAAAATGAAGTCCAGGATGACATGGTCTCACATGGAGATGGGAATCTTTTGAAAAGTGGAGTAAAAGTCACTCTTGCAATGCAAAGAGACCGGCAACATTTTGCCCCTGCCCCAGATATCTGTGGAACTTTGAACTAGAGAGAGATGATTTAAGGTATCTGGCAGAAGAAATTTCTAAGCAGTAAAGCACTCAAGAGGAAGCAGAGCATAAGAGTCTCGAAATTCTGCACCCCGACAATGCAATAGAAAAGAAAACCCTGTTTTCTGGGGTGAAATTCCAGCTGGCTGCAGAAATTTGCATAAATGAGAAGCCAAATGTTAATCACGAAAACAATGGAGAAAATGTCTCCAGAGTATGTCAGAGACCTTCACAGCAGCCCCTCCCATCAAAAGCCTGGAGGCCTAGGAGAAAGGAAAAAATGGTTTCCCGGGCTGAGTCCAGCCCCCCACCTGTTGTGTACAGCCTTGGAACTTGGGACCCTGCATTCCAGCTGCTCCAGCTATAGCTAAAAGGGGTCAATGTACAGCTTAGGCCATTGCTTCAGAGTGCAAACCCCAAACCTTGGCAGATTCCATGTTATGTTGGGCCTGCAGGTGCACAGAAGGCAAAAATTGAGGCTTGGGAACCTCTGCCTGGGTTTCAGAAGATGTATGGAAACACCTGGATGTCCATGCAGAAGTTTGCTGTAGAGGTGAAGCCTTCATGGAGAAACTCTATTAGGGCAGTGTGGAAGGGAAATGTGGGGTCGGAGCCCCCCCACAGAGTCCCTACTGGGGTACTGCCTAGTGGAGCTGTGAGAAGAGGGCCACTGTCCTCCAGACCCCAGCATGACAGATCCACCAACGGCTTGCTCTGTGTGCTTGGAAAAGCCACAGACACTCAACACCAGCCCATGAAAGCATCCAGGTGGGCTGTACCCTGCAAAGCCACAGGGGCAGAGCTGCCCAATGCTGTGGGAGTCTACCTCTTGCACCAGCACACACTGGATGTGAGACATGAAGTCAAAGATCATTTTGGAACTTAAAGGTTTAATGACTGATCTACTGGATTTCGGACTTGCATGGGGCCTGTAGCCCCTTTGTTTTTTCCAAATTGTCCCATTGGGAACAGGTGTATTTACCCAATGCCTGTACTCCTATTGTATCCAGGAAGTAATTAACTTGCTTTTGATTTTACAGGCTCATAGGTGGAAGGGACTTGCCTTGTCTCAGATGAGACTTCAGACTTAGACTTTTGGGTTAATGCTGGAATGGGTTAAGACTCTAGGGGATTCTTGGAAGGGCATGATTTTGTTTTGAAATGTGAGGACATGAGATCTGGAAGGGGCTGGGGTGGAATGATACGGTTTGGCTGTGTCCCCATCCAAATCTCATCTTGAATTGTAGTTCCCACATGTCATGGAAAGGAGCCAGGGGGAGGTAACTGAATCACAGGGACGGTTACCTCCATGCTGTTTTCATGATAGCGACTGAGTTCTCACAAAATCTAATGAATAAAACCATCAGAAAAGGAGCTTTTCCCCTTTTGCTCGGCATTTCTGCTGCCATGTGAAGAAGGACATGTTTGTTTGCCTTTCTGCAATGATTTTAAGTTTCCTGAGGCCTCCCCAGCCCTGCAGAACTGAGTCAACTAAACTTCTTTCCTTATAGATTACCCAGTCTCAGGTATTTCTTCATAGCAGCATGAGAACAGACTATTACAAGATTGTTACCAGATCAGTAAACAAACGCTTTCTTCTTTTGAGTGGTAAAGCTGCATATTTTTCTACTGTGGAACTATACCATAATTTATAATTTATTTAAGTAGTCTCTTACTGTATGAATGGACATTCAAGAAATTACCAATATTTTGCTATTACAAACTTTACCACAAGAACTCAATACACAGGTAATTTCACACACATTTGGCAGGGTTTTGAAAAGGATCAAGGCATTGCCAAAGGGAAAAGCAGGGCAAGATACTATTGGCAGAGGGAACAATTCAGGCAGAGGCCCAAAGATATAAAATAGAATGTAAGTTAGTTCGATATTACTAACGTATAAAATCTGAGGGAAGGCCGAGGCGGGTGAATCACCTGAGGTCAGGAGTTTGAGACCAGCCTGGCCAACATGGTGAAACCCCATCTCTACTAAAAATACAAAGATTAGCCAGGTGTGGTGCTGCATGTCCATAATCCCAGCTACTCAGGAAGCTGAGGCAGGAGAATTACCTGAGCCCGGGAGGTGGAGGTTGCAGTGAGCTAAGACTGTGCCACTGCACTCCAGCCTGGGCAAAAGAGTGAGCCTGTCTTAAAAAAAAAAAAAAAAAAAAAAAAAACTAAGATGAGAGAATAGCAGGAGTGGAAGGAGAAAGAAGATGGAGTGAGATTACTTGGACTCAATCCTGTAATATTTTAATAAGGGGCTGAAAGAGATCATCAGGTCTGTGCTTTAAAAAAAAAAAAAGACAATTCTATTGAAATAACTTACATCCATACAATGGAATATTATTCAGCAATAAAAAGGAATAAAGTACTAATAGATGCCATATCATGGGTAAACTTCAAAAACATTATGGTGTGGCTGGGTGCAGCAGCTCACGCCTGTAATTCCAGCACTTTGGGAGGCCAAGGTGAGCGAATCACAAGGTCAGGAGATTGAGACCATCCTGGCCAACATGGTGAAACCCTGTCTCTACTAAAAATACAAAAATTAGCTGGGTGTGGTGGCATGTGCCTGTAATACCATCTACTTGAGAGGTTGACAGAACTGCTTGAACCAGGGAGGTGGAAGTTGCAGTCAGCTGAGATTGTGCCACTGCACACCAGCCTGGCTACAGAGTGAGACTCCGTCTCAAAATAAATAAATAAATAAATAAATAAAAACAAATACTCTACTCTTCATGGTGAGAGTAGCCAGTCACAAAAGACCACAGATCGCATGATTCCATTTATTTATTTATATTTACTTATTTTTCTTTGTTTTTCCCAAACCACATGGAATGGAGCATGATTCCATTTAAATGAATTTCCAGAATAGGCAAATCCACAAACAGAAAAGTAGATTAGTGCTTGTCTAGGGCTGGAGAGAGGGAGGAGAGTTAAGGAAAAATGGGAGTGACTGATAACAGGTACGGGGGTTTCTTTTTTTTTTTGAGATGGAGTCTTGCTCTGTCTCCCAAGCTGGAGTGCAGTGGCCCAATCTTGGCTCACTGCAACCTCCACCTCCCGGGTTCGAGTAATTCTCCTGCTTCAGCCTCCTGAGTAGCTGGGATTACAAGTGCTCATCATCATATCCGGCTAATTTTTGTATTTTTAGTAGAGATGGGGTTTCACCATGCTGACCAGGCTGTCTCAAACTCCTGACCTCAAGTGATTCACCTGCCTTGGCCTCCCAAAGTGTTGGGATTACAAGTGTCAGCCACCTTGCTCAGCAGGGGTTTCTTTTTGGGGTGATGAAAAAGTTCTAAAATTGTTTGTGGTAATGATTACTCAACTCCATGAATGTATTTTAAAACCACTGAATTGTACATTTCACATGCGTGATTGTATGATATGTGAATTTATCTCAGCAGAGCTGTTAAAATGAAAAATGACTATTCTGATGGCTGTGTAGTGAATGGATTTGAGAGGAGTCAAGATTGAAGGCACTTAGAAAATGCAACAATCTAGGTGAAAGACGAAGAAGGTCTACACTAAGACACAGGCAGTAGTGACAGACAGAAGATATGGATTCAAGAGCTATTTGGACGGTAAGACCAATAGCATTCAGTAATTGACTAGATAAAGGAGTGATGGGAAAAGGGATGAATCCTGAGCTTCTGGTTTGGGTGACAGGATGAAGAATTGTTTTGCTATCTCTGTTTCTACCCATATGAGATAGCAAGTATAAAAAGGGCAGATTTGGAGTAAAAACTTTTACTTCAGATATGTTGAGTTTGAGGTGCCTATAGGACATCAAGATGCAAATATCTAGTAGATAGCTGTCTTGAGCCACATCAAAGTTAAAAACAGAAAACTGGGACTGCAGATTTCAGAGTCATGAGTAATCGGGCTAGTTAAAATGGGCTGGCCCAAGTGTGGTGGCTCACCCCTGTAATCCCAGCACTTGAGAGAGAGGCTGCGGTGGCCGGATCATGAGGTCAGGAGTTCAAGACCAGCCTGACCAACATGGTGAAACCCCGTCTCTACTAAAAATACAAAAATTAGCCAGACATGGTGGCACACACCTGTGGTCCCAGCTACTCAGGAGGCTGAGGCGGGAGACTCACTTGAACCCAGGAGGCAGAGGTTGTAGTGAGCTGAGATCGCACCACTGCACTCCAACCTGGGCGACAGAGCGAGACTATGTCTCCAAAAAAAAAAAAAAAAAAAAGTGGCTAGTTGAATGTGATTGTTTGAGGAGAGCATACAAAGTAAGCAAGAAGTCAGCCAAGGATGAAACTCTGGGGAATACTTTATTTTAGGAGCAGGCTAAGAATAAAGATCCAGTGAAGGTGATAGAAAAACACAGTCTAATAAGAGAGCTGGAAAACTAGAAGACAGTAGTTATTACAGTTAGGGGAAGAGAGAGTTTCACAAAAAGGGAGTAGTTTAAGGTGGTACTATTGTCAATAGCAAGTCTGTAAACTGTTTGCCAGTCTACAAGAAGACAAATAAGGAGCTTGGACCACAATGTAAATTAAATGTTTCCTTCATTAACAAAGTCAAGAAAAAAAAGAACAACTGAACTAAAACAGTGTATCCTGTGGCATAAATGATTGAGGCAGTGCATAACAATACATAACCAAGTGACCAGCAGATATATAGCATTCACTGTTATTTCTGGTGAACAAATGAGACCTTAAAACCTACTGGACTTTTTGTAAGCTTGGGAAACTGATAAACAAGAAAAATAAATAAATAAATAAACTACTGGACTTTAATAAACCCAACATGCCTAATTTTACAATCAGAACTTTCTTTTTAAATATAGATGGGGTCTCAGTTTGTTGCCCATGCTGGTCTTGAATTCCTGGCCTCCCAAAGTGTTGGAATTATAGGCATGAGCCACCACACCTAGCCCTTAAAAATTTCATGGTTGAACTCTTTTGCACTCTTTGATGAAACTCCTTTCTTTCACTTCTATTAAAAAAAAAAAAAAAAACTTTACTGGAGTATGACACATAAAAAACTGTATATATTTAATGTATACAACTGAGTTTGGTGATATGTATATCCCTGTGAAACCATCACCACGATCTACACTGTAAACATATCCATCACTTCCAAAAGTTTCCTCCTATGCCCTTTATTTTTCTGTTTATCTTCATTTAAAGTTCCTCTATCCTTAGTTAATAAAGAATGCTAGAGGTTACCCCCTCCCTCCATAAAGTGTTATCTATAAAGGTCTGCTATCAGAAACACTTCATTCTTCTCCTCTATTCTGGGAAAAGAATAAAACAGATGGAAGAGGCCAACAGTATTTGATACATTTTACATGACACTTCACACGGATGAGAAGAATGTAGATTTGGCCTGTAACTCCTTTACTTAATTTCTCATAGTGGATTTGCTAAAGTTATTCTCTGTGGATTTCTTTTTTCTTGTAAGAAAACTGCTTCATTGAATTTTATAGAGCTAAATGTCAAAAGTTCCAGTAAAAAATTATGCTTTCTCAAGTATATTTGTTTATATAAACAGCAAATAAGCAAGCACCTGAATTCCATCTAATCTCTTCATTCTTGTAAAAATAGTAATAGCTAACACCCTGAGTATGCAGAGAAAGGAAATGTCTGTATTTGGTGTCAAAAGTTACTTGAGCCAAGCAAATACAAGAAACCTCTCCCTCCCACAGTTGCAACTACGCAAATACAAACTGGTGCAGTGGAAAAAGCACTTAATCAGGTGTTCCAGATCCTAGTTCTGGTTCAACATTTAACTAGCTGTGTAACTCTTGGCAAATTTGTTTCCTCATTTGTAAAATGAGGAGATGAGGCTCGCTGATTACCAAAGAGCTTTCAAGGTATATCTGGGCTATTAAAATTTCATGGAGGAGTGATCAAGAAAAAGTGTTTAATAAGGCTCTTTAGGAACGTAACAGTGAAAAAAAAGTTGAGAATCACTGGTCTAGCAGTGTGAGTATATAGCAAAATCTCATCACCTCAGCTCGTTTTAAAAACAAATAAAAGCTTATTTTCACAAGTTTCTACGTAGAGGCAATTAACATTTTATTGAGCACCTCCTCGCTAGTGGACACTGACAGATGCCTACATTATTTCAAATCCTTTATCTCCACTATTTCACTTAATCTTCACAATCAAGTCAATCATCCTTATTTTACAGATTAGGAGACTGAGGATCAGATATTTAAAATATTTTATGCAAGGACTTAAGGCTAAAAGTGACTGCCTGAATAACTAGAATCCAGGTGTGACTCCAAAGTTGATTCTTTCTACTTCACTCTTCTGCTTTTCATTACTACGATATTCACCAAACTATTGCACCTGCTAGACCTGTAATTATGTAAAACACTAAACTTCAACGAGGTCATCAAAAAGACGCTAGATTATTGGATGAATTTCTTTAAGATGTATCTTAAAGAAATGGGGCGTCTTCTCGGTACACAAGAGTAGAGTTCAGAAGCCGTGATCCCTGGGATCCGAAAAGACAAAACCAGAATCAGCTGAGGGACGTACTGAGGAATTGACATTAGTCTCCACACATTATGGAGTTACGCTCCGGCCGACAAAGATCCTCTAGGCTGCCGGACTCCTCACCGTTGCAGAACAAACTTTGAGGACCCGTTGCGTAAGCGAGTTGCTCAGTAAGAAAGGCGAGACCACCAGGGCTTTTGGCCTAGAGAAGAGGGGGCTGTCCTAGGGACCTCAGAGACACCACCACTTTCACTTCCAGCAGCCTTTGGGAAGGCAGTCCCCGTGGGCCTGATCCCTCCCCTGGTCTCTTTACTCACTTTTTTGATATTGGATTTGGAGGCAGGATGAAAGTCCTTCTTGCACATGAAGTTGGCGAAGGATTTCCCCATCTTGGAGCTGGAGCTGGGGAAAGCAGCAGCTAGATCTGCAGGCAACGTAAACAAACTCAGCCACCTAACCGGAACTGCGTTTCCAGCGGCAGGGGGGAACTTCCGAGGTCAAAGGTGACAGCTTCCGGGAACTGTTGCCTCCGCTGGCCACTCCTCCCTCTGTCGACCAGTTTCTTCGGGCAGCTGGGAGGCCAGGTGAGGGGCGAGCACGGGGGAGGGGCCTGCATAGTTGAGGCAAAACCCAGAAAGACCGAAGAGTCGCGCGGCGCTGCTTGACCGAGGGGCTCTGGGGCCCAGCAGCGCCGGCTGCAGTTTGAGCGCCTCGGGCCGGAGTGCGGGGTGGATCGCGGCGCCTCTTCGACCGGAGGTGCCTGAAGCTCGAGCCCGTTACTTTCTGTGAACTCTAACTCGAGCTGCAAAAACTTCTCTGCACCGTTCTTCTCATCTGTATCATGGAAATAATAATTCCTGCCCTAACCGTAGTATGTTTGCGGGAATCCAACAATATGATGTTTCTGAAAGCGCCGAGTGAACTAAGAGCGCGTGAAATAGACAGCTCTGCAAGAACGGAGGCCCTATTTTGTCCTCAGCTGTAGGGTGCTGGCGCTGAAAGACATTCAATAAATATTTATTGAATGACGAATACGCGTTAGGAGTTGGTAAAATCTCTCAAGGCTTCACCTCCTCAGTGGGCTAAGTGCCATTCTAACCAGGCTGCAAGTTTCCTTAGCTTTCCCTACGATCCCAGTTAGGCAGCTCAGATTACCTATTGCATCTTGATGGCCCTTGAGACTCCACGGTTTTGAATGGACATGGCTGCTACTGCAGCAGGTGATCCACCAAGTTCTCCATCAGGGCGATGTTAAGAATAAGCCTTGTCCGGTCACGGTGGCTCACGCCTGTAATCCCAACACTTTGGGAGGCTGAGGCGGATGGATCACCTGAGGTCAGGAGTTCGAGAGCAGCCATCATGGTGAAACCCCCCCTCTCTATGAAAAATACAAAAAATTAGTCGGGCGTGGTGGCACGCGCCTGTTAATCCCAGCTACTCGGGAGGCTGAGGCAGGAAAATCATCCGAGCCTGGGAGGGAGAGGTTGTAGTGAGCCGAGATCGCCATTGCACTCCAGACTGGGCAGCAAGAGTGAAACTCCGTCTCAAAAAAATAAAAAAATTAAAAAAATAATAAGCCTTTATAAGAAATTTCCTCTCCTACCAAATAAGAACAATAACAGCTTTCCTGTGTCTACTATGTAATCTGTACTGTGCAAAACACTTTATATGTTGCCTTAAGTTCTCATAACAGCCCATCAAATAGTATCTTTTATTTTACTGATGAGGCAGAAGGCACAGGGAAGAGAGAGATTAAATAGTCTGCCAAAGTTACATAGTGATGGAACTAACTCCAGAACACAAATAGAAGGAGATCCAGGACATAAGTGTTGAAATATACAAAGAAAATAACAGAAGCCCTCATGATCTCTGTCTACTCCTTGCTGAGAAGAGGAAAACCCTTGGGAGTTCCAACTGAAGTTTTTTCTTGCCATTTTGTTTTCTTTTTAAGGAAACATTTATTATATTAAAATTTTGTTTTTAAATTGCTAGCATCTGCCTATGTAAAGCCATTCTAAGGTTTTGTCATTATTAAAGGAAAGAAGGAAACTAAAACAATGTGTCCATTCTGGCAGCAAAACAAGGACCTTTAGGTGTTCTATTATAACTGAAAAGTTAAGATTTTCCAAATTACAATTAAAGAGGTAATGTAGATATTAAAGTATACAACTGGGATTTATAAATTAAATATGTGAACTTTCTCCTAGAAATATCAGCAATTTGGAATTATATTGACATTTTTGTCTGAATCAGTGAGTGTTTCAAAATTTCCGTCTCATCAGAATTATCTGTCTATATTTTTTCTCAGCTCAAAGAAGACCCCTTCTTCCTTCCTTTGAGGAAGTACTTGGCACGTAAGATTTTTTCCCATAAGACAAGTTCCAGCAATGAAAATACAAAGACTTGTAAGATACACTCCCAGCCCTCAAGGATCTCGTCCAGTAAAGGGACTCATATATACACAAATACAGTAGAATATAGCCTTTACAACAGTAGAGCTAGATACAGGGATTCCCAAATATGGAAGTGGTGAAAGGAAATTCAGGGAAGACTTTAGGAGAGAAAGGTCTTAGAGAATAAATTTGAACTATAGACTAGAAGGTAGTTCTCATTGTCATTTTCTTATTGATTTGTAGTACAAGATTGAGTTCCAAGTCATATTCTTACTGATTTTTGTGCTATAATAGATGAAATTTAAAACTTTAATGAACAGCCAAGCATGGTCAGGCATGCCTGTAATCCCAGTGCTTTGGGAGACAGAAGGAGGAGAATCTCCTGAGTCCAGGAGTTCCCAGGCTGCAGTGAGTCGTGATCACACAATTACACTCCAGCCTGGGTCAAAGAGCTAGACCTTGTCTCCAAAAAACAAAAATAAAAAAATCAAAGCTTTAATGAACATTAGATTTGGTAATAATATCCTTTGGTCATTGAGTAAAACCCAAATACTCAAAGTATTTTTTTTAATTTTGAAACTTTTGTATAATTTTTAGTTAAAAAAAAATGGAACCTTTTTCCTGTGACACTTTCGTGGCATTACCTCCAGCAACAGTCGCTAACAGGATAATTTTTGGAAAAAATTCAGATAGACTCTGTGACGAAGTACAAGAGGTAGTTTATTTTCCTGCTGCAGTTCATGATAACCTGGGAGAACATCTTAAGGTAGGTGAAATAAATGTTTTGTTAGCAGTGTGATTTTTAAAAGTATCATAAAGCTATTTCTATAAATAGCAATTTGGAAGAAACTGTAGAAGTTAAAATTGAGGAATTTAAATTTGAAAAATAAATGTGTCAGAAATAAACTCTGATCTTTTATTTCAGTGATTTGGAGGAAGTCGAAATAACAGTAATAAAAATTATTCATTCTTTTATTAACTATTTGAATGCTTTCCATATGCAGGCATGTTAGATACGGCAAGAGATTTAAAGTCAGCTGTCAAGACTCTGACTGTTCCAAGAGCTTAGAGTCTAGTATAGGAATAAGACGTGTATGATTATACCCCATTATAAAATAGGATGGTTTAAATGCTAAATTTAAGTAAGAGCAGCATGCTGTGGCAGCAGAAGAGAAGGAACATTTAATTCAACTTGGAGTTAGCTGGAGTTTGATGAACAAAAAGGATTCTGATTCTGAATTGATAGAGGTTCTACTTTATGTAGAATAGGAAAGTCATCCCAGACTCTGAGAATGACAGTTTTATGACACATCAAAAAGGTTTATTAGGCCCTGTGTTAACAGTATCAAATATACATTTTATGCAGTACTATACACATTAATTAAAGGATCCTTTGAGAACTTATTTTAAAAACCCATTTAATGCGGAACTTAAAATGAGAGCTTCAAATTATGCTATTGTTGCTAATTCATACTTTGAAGATTTTATTGTATTAATATTCTAATATTAAAACATATTAAATATTGGATTTTTCTGTATACTATGCCATATTTTTTTCTTTTGCTAAGACCGCTTATTCATCTGTGATACCATTTCCACTTTATCTCTTCATATTTAAATCTAGCCTATCCTGTAAACCAGTGTTTCTCATTCTTTTCATTGCTGTGGACATATGTAATGGATGACTTCAACATGTGACATGAGATTCCTATGGCAATACTCTTGTATTCAAAGGCTACCCTATAGGTACTTATATCACTAATCAAGTAACACTGGACATTCAGGTTGAGAACTACTTCCTTAAGCTTCAACTCACATACATCTACAAAAATGTTTCAAGTTGTTATAGCTGGAGACCATGTTTCTCCTGAGCTTCACTAACACCTCATCATTACTTCATGACCCTAATACTTTATGCTTTATTTATCCTAGTTAATGTACAAGTTTTAGTTTCTCAAAAGTGAGATCTGTATCTGATTCATCTTTGTAACTAACATATCTCTTGGCAGAATGTTTTTTAATAGGAAATGCTAAGCAAATATTTGAATGAATATAATACTTTAGGATTATTCTGAATATGTTTTAAGAGTAATGCCTTTTATTGAAAATTTCAGTTTAATTTTATTCCTTTCCCTCTTTAATAACAGTCTTGTCTTCTGACTGATTTTTTAAATTCTGGATTTTGATAACTTTTCTGGTTTTGTGGTTCATGCTATGACTTTTTTTTTTTCCTTACAGTGTACATATATAGAAATTGATCAAGTTCCTGAAACATATGCTGTTGTCCTGAGTCGCCCAGCTTGGTTGTGGGGTGCAGAAATGGGAGCCAATGAGCATGGAGTTTGCATTGGAAATGAAGCTGTATGGGGAAGAGAAGAAGTTTCTGATGAAGAAGCACTACTAGGAATGGATCTTGTCAGGTTGTTTTTTGTTATATATTATACTATAGACCTTGTCTAAATTTGTAATTTTTTGTATAACTCTTACTTGTTTTATTTTCTTATTTTTTAGGGGGCTTTGATACTTTGTGTCAAAATATTTTAGAGTAACAACTTGCAATTTCATGATTCTCAGTTTTGTTTGTTTTCCTTATTTATTTTTTTAAGACGAGATCACAGCGTCATGCAGGCTGGAGTATGGCGGTATGATCATGGCTCATTGTGGCCTTGAATTCCTGAGCTCTAACAATCATCCCACCTGAGCCACCAAAGTAGCTTGGTTGGATCAAAGGCACATGTCACCAAATCTGGCTAATTTTTAATTAAATTTTTTTTTCAGAGACAGGTTCTTGCTATGTTGCTTACATTTGTCTTGAACTCCTGCCCTGTAGCCGTCCTCCTGCCTCAGCCTCCTGAAGAGCTAGGATTATAGGCACAAGGCATCATGCCCAGCTTTCAGATATTATTATTTGGGAGAAGGGAAGAAGTAGAAATTATAATTCATTGGAAGTACCTAACATACTTTATCACACCTTAACTAATTCTCACCATAACCTCATGGGTTACTGTGCTCATTTTACAAATGAGATATCCGCAGTTCAGAGGTAAAGTAACTTGACAGTGAATTACCAACTTCAAATTTGATGGGTTTGTTTGACTCCAGAAACTTTGTTTCAATGATTCTAGACTGACTTCAGAAGGGAAAATTTTAAAGTTAAATGTCATTTCATCTGTTAACTTGAAAGAAATTTTACTTTAAATGTAAAAAATCTCATAAGCATGAAATTATTTAAGAAAAATAATGGAAATTTCTTTTAACCTGAGAACTTTATATTTTTGTTTTAGGCTTGGCCTTGAAAGAGCTGATACAGCTGAAAAAGCCCTCAATGTCATCGTTGATTTATTAGAAAAATATGGCCAGGGTGGAAATTGCACAGAGGGTAGGATGGCATTTAGCTATCACAACAGTTTCCTGATAGCTGATAGGAATGAAGCCTGGATACTGGAGACTGCAGGGAAGTACTGGGCAGCAGAAAAAGTTCAAGGTATGGACAAATTTTGGTGATTTAACTTGTTTTGCAATTAATAAAATACACCCTTACCTGTACATATTGCATTTAATCGTTTCCAAGATTGATAATCTAGTCCAATGAAGGGTTGAACTACAAGGGAAATTTAAAAATTTGAAAGAACAGTGAAAAAGTGCTATAAAGAGCTTTCTTGAAAAAGATAAAAAGTTAGCATTACCTCTGGGAATATGAATTTCACATAACCTGTACATACTTTCTTTGCTGCAGCTCTTGGCTGTTTCATAATACTTTTTCACTTTAATAATCCCTTACCATTTCTTCCCCTTTAAACTTTGGGCTGCACTCCATAATCTTACATCTAAGTGTGGAGGTGAGGAAATGGGAATGGGGTTAGAGACAAGTGTTTGTGAGTTGGTGGTTGGAAAAGCTGTGTTGATATAATAGTAAAACATAAACATTCTGTATCTTTGAATAAAACAACATTATTTGATTGTTGTAGAATGCTTTGATTTGTCTTTCTCATTTTCTTTGTGATCATATATTTCTCTCATTTTTCAAGTGAGGAAAGCCAGAGACATAAGGTGATTTAAGGTGGTGAATGAATGACCTAGAATTTAGATCTTTTCATCTTGACTCTCAGTTCAATGTTCTTTCACTAGAACATAGCCTTATGTTTAAGCATAATCATGTGCTTCTTGGGTGTTTAACTCCTGGACTCCTAGTCTACTAGAGAGATAAGATATACATGTGAAAATGTTAAACAGTGCATGAATGATACAGACACATAGATGCTGTGAACATTTAGAGAACAGAAAGGTTATTGTGAGCTAGAGGAGTTCAGAAAGGCTTCACGAAGGTAGCCTTGAACTTTGGAGGATTTGGGTGTTATTTTTCAAAACAGGTCATTACCAGTTGTTTTGATGGACATTTTGTTTTATGTTTTGCACATATGTTTGTTGATATATAACATTATAGTTAGACTTTTTCGTCCTGTGATAATTGGCCTGATAATGCCGTTGAGCACTTTTATTTCATTAAATGTACTACACGCAAGAGAGAAATGAATAAATACATTTTGTTGAAAAAGCTCCACCTGGCCATCTAAAATGAACACCTTCATTGGACCTGATTGTCTAGCTATAGATTAACTTTGCCAACTGGTTTCCCTTTCTGTTACTAATTGAGCCCAAGAACTAAATTGTTAAATGGTAGGGAATTATTTATTAACGGAAAATTATTGGCTGGGCATGGTGGCTCATGCCTAGAATCCCAGCACTTTGGGAGGCTGAGGCAAGAGGATCACTTTAGCCCAGGAGTATGAGACCAGCTTGGGCAACACAGTGAGACCTCAATTCTACAAAAAATACAAAAATTAGTTGGGTGGGGTGGCATTTACCTATAGTTCCAGCTACTCAAGAGGCTGAGGTGGGGAGGATTGCTTGAATCCAGGAGGTTGAGGTTGCTCTGAGCTATTATTGTGCCACTGTACTCTAGCCTGGGTGACAGAGTGAGACCCTGTTGAAAGAAAAGAAAATAAGGAAGGCGAAGGGGGAAAGAAAGAAAATTCTTCCATCTGATTCTGTCATGACTCGGATCTGGTTTTGTAATGAGGGTATCCCAAGTATGACTTCATTAGAGTAATTTCATTGATTTTTACTTGACAGACTGTCATTTTAGTTGTTTTTAAAACATTATCAATTTTTATTTATCATAATCTATTTCATTTAGTATAATCTCTAAGATGGGCTTTTATTTTTCCTATTTTGTATGTTAGTTGAAAACTTTGTCTATAGTTTCATGCCATAATGTTTTTGGAAGTCATAAATTTTGATTCTAGACTTATTTATAATTAAAAAAATAATTATAAAAAGGACTAGTATTTCGAATATATAAAGAACAGTCAAAGCTCAACAGTTAAAAAAAAGTCCAGTTAAATAGGCAAAAGATATGAAGAGTCGTTTCACCCAAAGAGATGTACAGATGTCAAATAAGCACAAGAAATGATGTTCAACATTATTAGGGAAATGCAAACCCCAATAAGATTTTACTATACTTCTATCACAATGACTAAAAGAAAAAATAGTGACATTACCAAATGCTGATAAGAATGTGGAGACTGCATCATTCATACATTGCTAGTAAGAATGTATAGCCAACCACTCTAGAAAATAGTCTGTCAGTTAAAAAAAACAAAAACAAAAACTAAACATGCAAGTACCATACAACTTAGCAATTGTACTCCTGTGCATTTATCCCAGAGAAATAAAAATTTACATACATTTACACAAAAATCTGTACACAAGTATAGCAACTTTCTCTATGATGACTGAAAACTGGGAACAATTCAGATATCCTTTACCTTGTGAAAAAGTAAGCAAACTATCATACATTCATACCTGGAATACTACTCAGCAATAAAAGTAATAAATTATTGATATATACAGCAACATGAATGAATCTTCAGAGAATTGTGTTCAGTGAAAAAAGCCAAAAGTTTATATATTGTAGTGTTCCCATTTATATAACATTCTTGAAATTACTATTATAGAAATGGAGAACAGACTAGCTGTTGCCTGAGGTTAATGAAGGATTTGGGGTGGGAGATAAGTAGTTGTGGCTGTAAAAGGGCAACATGAGGGATCCTTGTGGTGACAGAAGTATTCTTCATCTTGACTATATTAATACCAATATTCTGGTTGTGATGCTAAGCTACAGTTTGACAAGATGTTACCATTGGGGGAAACTGGGTAAAGCGTACACAGTATCTCTTAGTATTATTTTTTGTAACTGCATGTGAATCTACAATTATCTCAAAATAAGTTTAATTTTAAAAAGCATTTATTTTTTGAATATGTAATAGATGCACATGCACATGGCACAAAATTTAGAAGTCGATATTTACATTTAAATAGTAATTAAGAATCATAATGTATAGATGCATGCTTTATATTAAATATGACTTTTCTTCTCCCTTCTCTTCTTCTTCTTTGAAAATAGAGGGAGTTCGTAATATTTCTAATCAGCTTTCCATAACAACCAAGATTGACCGGGAACACCCAGACATGAGAACCTATGCTAAGCAGAAAGGTTGGTGGGATGGTAAAAACGAGTTTGATTTTGCTGCAGCATACTCCTATCTTGACACAGCCAAGATGATGACTTCATCAGGCAGATACTATGAGGGCTACAAGCTTCTAAATAAGCACAAAGGTAATTTTATCATATAAATAATATTAGGATGACTACATTTTGTGTAGATGTAATATGCAAGTGATAAAATCTGTTTTGGGGAATTATGCTTAGTAAAAATATTATTCTATTAAAATGGAAAAGATTTATTATAAAAGCTATTTTTTGAATTATTTCTTACCAAATAATTCCAGCAAAGTAAGCTTTATTTAGATTACTGAGTGGCAGATAATTGCTAAAAGGATCATGCTACTAATAAAGATATGTGACTGATATACCCTCCTTCATTTGAAGGATAAAATGACTCTAGTTTTTAAAATTTTTTTGAGACAGTGTTTTGATCTGATACTCAGGCTGGAGTGCAGTGGTGTGATGTGGGCAAAACATTGAGGAATTGATTACAACAGTGCAGGATGGCTTGGTCTGGGGTCCAGGGCCACCAACCAAGATTGTGGTGGGGCTGAATTCCAGCCCCACTGTCTGCCCAAAAGAAGAGGTTTCTTTCTCCAACTTGCATAAAGGTTAGCTAGCTCAGGAATGGCAGTGGTGGCATGGAGATGGAGCAAAGTGGACAGATTTGGGATATACTTTGGTAGCAGAATGGACAGGATTTAATTAATTGGAGTGAAGGTTAGATAGAGAAGGAGGTCGCAAATGAATACCAGGTTTCTGCTGGGAACCAGTGAACAGCTGGAAATGCCATTTGTAGAGATAGGCTAGATGGAAGATCTGAGGGTCAAGAGTATAGTTTTCTGTTTTACAAGAATCAACTCCTCTGAGATAATAATCTAACCCTCCCAGAAGGAATGATTTGCATCTTCCTTTGTCTGAGAAGACAACTCATCCTCTTCCCTTGCTGAGTTTAGAACCTCACCCAAAAGGTGATGGTGATTGAGGGTTGAGTGTGGGGTAGGAGCAGTCTTAGGAGGTGGGCACTCCTATCCACTTGAAATTCAAGATATTAACTCAGACCTGTAGCAAAAATAGAGTAAGACTCTAGTATAAAGCTCATGCTTTTGGATATTTTGAGTCTTTTATTGACAGGTACACAGGGAGTGGCAAAGGAGATTTTTACATGAAGTTATGAGTACATTCCCCTGTATTTATGTTTCTTTTACTTTTTATTGTTAATGTTGTTTAGTCCTAATTCAGCTATTTAAATAAATCCAATCTCAGTACAAACAAAAAGAAAAAAGTTTGACAATATTTTTAGAATGCCTTAACATTATCATTTTCAAAGTAGTTAATATTTTATTTATATTTTAATTTCCAAAAGAATATCTTATAATTTGAAAGTTTTCTGTAAGGTTTCTTTATGTTAGTGTATAGTTTTGTAAATAGGTAATCTAACCCATCTTTTCCCCCCATGTTGATAGATAGGTGTGTAGAAAATTCTAAAGCATGTTATAGTAAGGACTTTAATTTTAGACTTACTATAAAAGGAGAACATCAGGAAAAATACCTAATGTATACTGGGCTTAATACCTAGATGATAGGTTGATCTGTGCAGCAAACCACCACGGCACACGTTTACCTATGTAACAAACCTGCACATCCTGCACATGTATCCTGGAACTCAAAATTAAAAAAAATAGTAAATCAGGAGTAGCTGTTGCAGCAACACCTACTCCCATTTATTAAGTGCTTTTATCAAGGGTCAGATACTGTGCTAAATGATTTAATTATATTATTATTATTATTTGAAATGGAGTTTCACACTGTCACCCAGGTTGGAGTACAGTGGTGCAATCTTGGTTCACTACAACTTCCACCTCCCAGGTTGAAGTGATTCTCCTGCCTCAGCCTCCCAAGTAACTGGGATTACAGGTGTCTGCCACCACGCCCAGCTATTTTTTTGTATTTTTAGAAGTGACAGGGTTTCACTATATTGGCTAGACTGGTCTCAAACTCCTGACCTTGTGATCCACCTGCCTCAGCCTTCCAAAGTGCTGGGATTATAGGCATGAGCCAACGTGCCAATCCTAATTATGTTATTCTTTAAGCAACCATGTGAAATAGATATCGTTTTCATTTTACAAATGAAGGAAGCATCTGTGTTTGTGCTCTTCTCCATGAAACTGAAAAAAATGAACTTTCTTATTTGTCCATATTTTTCTCTCAGCACCTAATTCACTATGTTGTGTGTGCTTAGTAAGTATTGAATAAATTAATAAAGGATCGTTAGTTGATTAGAATTAAATTGTAATTTGCAGATAGTTTAACAAAGATCACTGTTGTGTACTTTTTGCTGGTAATAAACTTAAAAGCCGGAAATAAAATGAGCAGATATTCTTTAAAAATGAAGAACAACAATGCATAATTAAGATGGAGAGGAAAATTATAAGGTTTAGAGTAATTGGACAAAAGGAAGAAAAAAGAAATAATTATAAGCCAATTAGCTACTGCATCATAATAATTAATTCAGTTATATTTAAGAATAACTGAATCATGGATTTGAAATGCATACATGCTTATAGTAATAGATGCATCTGACATGAAACTTAACTTTTTCTCAAGTGTGAAGTATAGTTCATCCAGCTTTCTGTGCTTTGACAAAAGAATATGTCTTTCTAATACTTTCACAGAAAATTGTCTACCAGCACATTACAGTTAATTTTTCCTATGATTTTTCTAGATAGAACAGCCTACCTCTCTTCTTTCCAACTATCCCTACCTGATAGCTATTAACTGTGCTGCATGTATATGCAAATTGAATCTATATTCACTCATGTATTTTCAATAACTAGCTTAACTTGCAATGAAATTACACCCTGTGTTTTGCATTTATTTTACTGAACCCTGCCACTGCAGTCTCAGTACTTAGTCAGTGCTTGCTAGTGGATTACTTATGGCTATCCTACTCAAGTGATCATGTAAATCCTCCTTTCATTTTGAGAATTGTAGGTTTTGTATATAGAAAGTATTTTCATAATACCTGTATTATCACAGTATTACGGTTCTGACACTGTTTTTACTAAAACTTGTCATTTATAGAAATTTGGATTTGAATCATTTTTAAGGCTCACTAGGTGCTGAAGCTATGTGCCTGATAAATAGGTGTGGATGGCAGGTTTTTGCTTTGTTGTTTAGTTTTAATATTAAGGGCTGCTTTTAGGCACACCTTCTTTACTGTGTTTTTCCAAATAAACAGAAATATATTACTTCTGTAACTAGTTATCTATAAAGTCAATAAGTTATTTTTCTTGATTTTGAAGTAATGGCTATATTGTGGAGAAACTGGATAAGAGAATGTAGATTGTATAAATCTGTTGTTATTAACATAAAGTAGTTGGTAGCCTATATAATTAACTAAGGGAAGAACATTAGGTTATTTTATATGAAGTCAGTTTTAATTTGAAATTTTATAAATTACAATTTGGATACAGACTTGCCGTGAGCTTTTTCTTTTAGTTCCCAATTCTGGGAATGGGGCAGGGGGAGATACTTGCTTTTCATGCTCTCTTTGTTTTTACAAGCTACTTCATTTTTCATTCTTACTGTCATAGTGGCATTTTGAGAGAGGAAGGAAATACCTGTGGTTAATCAACCATGTTAAGTGAAAGTTGTTTCTTTAGAACTAATTGAAATATAATAATTAAACATTTCCATACAAGTTATCTAAAAATATCTGTTAGCAGAAACAATGTTTTGGATTGATTGATTGATTGATTGACAGGGTCTTGCACTGTCATCTAGGCTGGAGTGCAGTGGCACGATCATAGTTCACTGTAACCTCAATCTCTTGGGCTTAAACAATCCTCCTGCCTCAGCCTCCTGAGCAGCTGGAACTACAGGCATGCATCACCACACCTGGCTATTTTTTTTTTTTTAATAGATGGGGAACTTGCCATGTTGCCCAGACTGGTCTAAAACTCCTGGGCTCAAGTGATACTCCTGCCTCATACTCCCAAACTGTTGGGATTACAGGTATAAGCCACCATGCCTGGCGTGTGTGTGTGTGTGTGTGTGTGTGTGTGTGTGTGTATGGTGTTTTTTTTTTTTTTAAACGGTACTTGTTACCATATGGATTCACCACATTCATTACTATTATTAATAAATTGTTACTACTTCAGGATAGAAAGAGACTAATGTATTTAATAAATGAGAGGCATACTAGTGCAGTGGAGGAATTAAAAAGCACAGAGCTGGTTATGAAGGAGTAGCTGGTATTAGACCAACTTCCTTCCAAGAATAACTATGAGATCTGGAAGGAAAAATCCCTGTTGTTGGAAGACATAGATGAATACCCAAAAGAGTATACAAAAGAATAAAGATGAGGAGCCTAGATCCTGGAGACTGAGAAAAAGACTCTACACTTTGAGAAGAGCTTGACTTTCTGGGTCATAGTTTCTCAACACAGTTGTCAACTTCTAAGCAGCATGTAGGTAGGATGAGACATGATGCTGAGAAATCAAGCAGAAAGTAGCTGCTAAGAGCCTTAAAAGCTAAGCAGAGATTTTTTGCAGCCTCATAAAGCCTTAGGGACAAAAATTGGATTGGAGGGCCAACCAAGAAGAAGGGACCTGGGAAATACCCCTAAGCTTTCAATTGAAACCCCAGAAAGGCTACTCTGTAGGAAGAGTAAGAACAAACAAGGGATAGATTAGTCTCAACATTGGATCAAGATAATCTACCTATATTCTGTAAGGTTGCCAGAAGAATATTAAATGCTCTGTGAAAGAAAATATCATGCAGAGCCTCTATAAAATTTCATTCAATCAAAAATTATCAGGCATGCTAAGAAATAAGACCAAATGACTGAAAACCAAGAAAAGAAGTAGATAGTAGAAATTGACCCACAGGCCGTCTACACATTAGCTTTATTGGAAACAGAGTTTAAAATTACCGTATTTTATATATTCAAGAGAATTAGATAAAAAGATGTAAAATTTTATCAGGGAACCGAAGTCTGTAAAAGATAACCAAATGGGAATAATACAACTAAAAAATTATAACTGAAATTAAGAATCCAATAGATTGATTAACAATGGGTTAGATATAGCAGAAGAAAAAAATTAGTGAACTGGAAGATGAGTAGAAAAGATTCCAATTCAAACAGAGATAAAAGCTTAGAAAATATAGACAAGAGTCTGAGAGGCATATATAGGATTCAGTGAAAAGGTCTCACATACATAAAATTAGAGACTCAACAGGAAAGGAGAGAGAAAATAGGGAAAGGCAAAAACCAGTAGTTGAAGGACACTGGCCAAGAATTTTCCCAAACTAATAAAAGTCATCAAGCAACAGTCTCAAGAAGCTCTACAAATCCCGAGAAGGACAAATAAGAGGAAACCACACTTATGCCAGTCATAGTAGGATTTCTGAGGGGAAAAAAAGAGAGAAAAATCTTAAACACATCGAGAGAAGGCCGGGCACAGTGGCTCACACCTGTAATCCCAGCACTTTGGGAGGCTGAGGAGGGTGGATCAAGAGGTCAGGGGATCGAGACCATCCTGGCCAACATGGTGAAACCTCATCTCTACTAAAAATACAAAAATTAGCCGGGCGTGGTGGTGCATGTCTGTA
>NW_022436968.1:20263109-20311007 GCF_009761245.1 Sapajus apella | reverse complement strand
ATATATATATATATATATATATATATATATCTTTAAGGAGCAAATATAAAGCCAATAGCTAACTTTTCAACAGAAGGGAGGGAATTCTAAAGACTGTAAAATGACAACTTTAAGGTGATGAAGAAAGATAATAACTACTAATTTAGAATTGTATATCCAGTGAAAATATCCTCTAAAAATAAAGGTGAAATAAAACAGAATTACTAGCTGATTGGCACTAAAAGAAATGCTAATGGGCATTCCTCAGGCAGATAGAAGCAAGGTACGCAGGAGCAACAGAAACAGTAAATACACAGGTAAAACTAAACAAACATTGTTGAAAATAATAGTAATTTTCTAAGCAATGGCCATAGCTGCAGTGCTTAAAGTCTATTGCGCATGGATTTCATGGAGCACTATATTTTCCACAGGTTGCTTTTGGCCAGTGACTGAGAGCTGCAGGGAGATGAAGGCAGGCCCATTCTAGGGATACACAGGACTCATCTAATGGCTGACTTGGATCAAGGACTCCCTGACAGCCTGGCCAGGTTTTCCTTAGATGGCACAGCAATCTAGGATACCTCTCCAACTTCTCCTTTCTCTACTAAACTCAGATTCAGACCTGTATCATAGTCTGATGGTTCTCTGAGGCTTTCCAGGTTCCCACCCATTTTCTGTAACAGTCGTTTCTCCTAAAATTCCTTGTACATTTGATCCCATGTTGTGGCATCTGCTTCTCAGAAGACCTAGTTGAGCACAGTAGAAATTAAAGTGCATTAGAATAGCACAAAAGATAGGAGGCAGTAATTGGAGCTAAGTTCTGTATGGGTCCTTCTTGTCTTAATTGGTAAGTGATAAAGAATTAATTTAAGACCAATGGTAGTAAGTCAAGAGAAAGTAATAAGATTTTTAAAAGTGTATAAATAATAAGCTAATGGGAGAACTGGAATAATAAATACTTGATAAATTATAAAGAAGACAAGAAAGAAGAAAAGAGACAAAGAATAGATGGGATATATAGAAAACTAATAATAAAATGGTCTACTTAAATCCAAATCATTAGTAACTATATTATTATTTACAAGGCTTAATTTTTTTCAATTAAAGACAAAAGGCTAGGCACAGTGGCTCATTCCTGTAATCCTGGCACTTTGGGAGGCTAATGTGGGAGGATTGCTTAAAGCCAGGAATTCAAGACCAGCCTGGGCAACATAGTGAGATCTCCATCTCTACAGAAAAATTTACAAATTATCCAGGCATAGGCCGGGCGCAGTGGCTTACACCTGTAATCCCAGCACTTTGGGAGGCTGAGCTGGGGAGGATCACCTGAGGTCAGGAGTTGGAGACCAGCCTGGCCAACATGGTGAAACCCCGTCTCTACTAAAAACACAAAAATTAGTCAGCATGGTGGCACGTGACTGTAGTGCCAGAGGCTGAGGCACGAGAATCGCTTGAACCTGGGAGCCAGAGATTGCGGTGAGCCAAGACCACGCCATTGCACTCTAGCCTGACAGAGCGAGACTCTGTCTTAAAAAAAATAAAAATAATAACAAAATTCTATAAGGGCAATGGGATTGAACATATTTTTGCATTATTAATTCCTTCTTCCTAGGGAGTTTTTACCTGTTACAATGGCTTTGAAACTTTGCCTAGTTTATATTTAAAATAAAATACCTTTCTTGTGACAGTGGAATGAATCTAATTGCAGTTGATACAAAGTTTGTTTATAGTCAGTCTCTTAATTTATGTCAAGACTAATATCTCATTTATCAGTAGAGAAAGCAGTTCATATTTGCAAAGCATTTGTATATACATATGTATTTGATAATTTTTTAAATTATCTCCCTAGGAAACATAACTTTTGAAACAATGACGGAAATTCTTCGGGACAAACCAAGTGGCATCAATATGGAGGGAGAATTCTTGACCACTGCAAGCATGGTTTCTATTTTACCTCAAGACTCCAGCCTTCCTTGCATTCACTTCTTTACAGGGACTCCTGATCCCGAGAGGTGAAGCCACAAAATACTATAAACCAGCAAGGGGTCAGGGGGTGAAGTAGAGTCATTAGTATGTTAATGATTTTGTCAGGATAAATTTTTGTTATACAAATAGGACAATAATTTTTGATGTATTTTCTGTTCAGGCTTTAATCTGCAATATTCACTTATGCGTAACTGTTCTTTTTATGGGAAGGAAATGTGAATAGTTTCTTGTACGCATTATCCCTACTCCTTCTTCCTACAAATAGATTTAATATTGTTAAGAAAAGAAAGTAGATTTTCTTACTCAGATTTCAGATATGATATTAGATAATTCATAACAGTAAAAAGGTTAAATGATGTAGTTGTACAAGATTTACTTATGCGCTCATATCTAGAAAATAGATGTACAACTTAACATATCAATAGTTCCAGTTTTATTTAACTATAATTTTTTTGAGACAGAGGTCTCGCTCTATCACTGAGGTTGGAGTACAATGGCATGATCTCAGCTCACTGCAACCTCCACTTCCCAAATTCAAGAGATTCTCATGCCTTAGCATCCCTAGTAGCTGGGATTACAGGCGTGCAATACCACACTGACTAATTTTTGTGTTTTTAGTAGAGACGAGATTTCACCATGTTGCCCAGGCTGGTCTCAAATTCCTGGCCTCAAGTGATCTGCCTGACTCAGCCTCCCAAAGTGTTGGGATTACAGGCATGAGCCACTGCACCCAGCCCAGTTTATATTTTATGTAGTACTTTTGTAGAACATCTTGATTTAAGTCACTAGTATCTCACATTTAGAAATGATTTTATATTCACTCTCTCTTAGTGTTATAGCCTTTCACAGTATTAAAAATATCCTCAAGAAAATGGAATAAAGTCTTTGAGTCCTCCTTTTGTTTTTTGACACAGGGTCTTGCTCTGTCACCCAGGCTAGAGTGGAGCGCAGTGGCAGAGTCAGCACAGTGTAGCCTTGAACTCCTGAGCTCAAGTGATCCTCCTCCCTCAGCTTCCCAAGTAGCTGGTACTGCAGGTGCAGGCCTGGCTAATTTTTAATTTTTTTGTGGAGATGGGGTCTTGCTATGTTGCCCAAGTCTGTTCTTAAACTCCTGGTCTCAAGAGAGTCTCCCACCTTGACTTCTCAAAGTGCTGGGAATTCAGGCATGAGCCACTGTGCCCAGTCATTGTCCTCCTTACTGGCACTGATGTTTACCCCAAGTCTTAATTCTCCATGTGTAACATTAAAGGTTGTTCTTATCCTCCAACTGTGGAGTTTGAAGTAGGAAAGACAAACTATAACTTTGCTGACAGTTTATGTGCCAGGTCCTCTGTTAGGTTCATGGAAATACAAGACTAAATAAAGTATGGTTCTCTGCCCCAAAGGAGACCCCAGTGTACCAGGGAAGACAGGCATGGTATAACTAAGGTGACAGGAACAAGTTAGTTTGTAGCATCATTAACAGAAATTTCTAATTAAAATGAATCTTGGAAGACTTAGAATAACACTGAATATTTTTATATATTGAATGATAATTTAAAGACTCTTTCTTCTAGATCTGTTTTTAAGCCTTTCATATTTGTGCCACATATTTCACAACTGTTGGATACCAGTTCACCAACATTTGAACTTGGAGACCTAGTTAAAAAGAAGTCACATTTTAAGCCTGACAGAAGACACCCACTCTACCAGAAACATCAACAGGCATTGGAAGTAGTAAATAATAATGAGGTATGCTAGATTATATTATTTGTTGTATCATTAAGTATAAAGTTTGATTCAATCCGTATTTTGAACTTTGGAGTATCAGCTTTCCTCCCCTCTTATAAAAAATACAGGTTTAGGAATAGTTTGGATGCTCAGACTATAGTAGAGCTGTATTATTTTTATCTTTGGTTATGAATATATATATTGTGAATCTTGCAGAGACATTTAGCACATTAAACGTACTAACAATAGCTAACATTTGTTGAGCACTTACATAGTATTTTTACATGGATTATTTTATCTAATCTCCACAACCACTGTTTTGATTCCCACTTTGCTGATAAAGTATCTGAATCTACAAGAGTTAAAGTAACTTTCTTAGTATATAACCAAAATTTACAAAGCCTCTGAAGGGCAGTTGGCCTGGTTTCTTAATGTAATTTTCTTAATCATACAGCCCCAGATTAAAATTAATTGAAGGTGACTTAAAACCCCAGAGACTTAAACTAATAATGACTTTTAGTTTTTAAAAAGTGATGCATCCTCATTATTTTAAAATGTAAGCATTATAGAAGAGTAATATATCACTCAAAATATATCTCTTCTCTAGAAATGAGGATTTATTTTTTACTGGCATAGAAAGGTAATTTTATAATGTTCTTACCTATCCAGTCTGCTAAAGAAAAATAAGGATTTCTTTTTTTCTGGCATCAATAGATAGGTAATTTTATAATGTTCATACCTATTCAGCCCGCTACAGAAAAGCAATAGATAAGAAGGGAATGGAAAGTCTGCCTAAAGGCATCCATCCATTGACTCCCTGCAATGAAAGAAAACATTAACCATTTTAAATCTTTTTTCATCTGTTTCTACTACCTTCTGGGTTTTTTTCCCTATAATTCCTTTTACTTTGTCAAGGCATATACATTTATATTCTCTCCACACTAAAATGGATTAAATGAATTTTCCTCGGGGTAATTACTTATTTTTGTCTGCAGTGTTGGCATTGTTGCCACGCCTTTTTTTTTCCCTCACCTATTTCACTTATGCTTAAAGCAGTGAGCTCTGCTAGACTTCCGATTTTTATTTTAAAATTTTTATTTTAAATAAAAAATTTAAAGCTGTAACTATTTCGGGGGGGGGGATGGAGTTTCATTGTTGTTACCCAGGCTAGAGTGCAATGGCGCGATCTCGGCTCGGCGCGATCTCGGCTCACCGCAACCTCCGCTTCCTGGGTTCAGGCAATTCTCCTGCCTCAGCCTCCCGAGTAGCTGGGACTACAAGCGTCCGCCACCATGCCCAGCTAATTTTTGTATTATTTTTTTAGTAGAGACGGGGTTTCACCATGTTGACCAGGATGGTCTCGATCTCTTGACTTTGTAATCCACCTGCCTCGGCCTCCGAAAGCGCTGGGATTATAGGCGTTGAGCCACTGAGCCGGCCAGCTGCAACTATCTTAGCCTTTACTTAAAAAGCATAAAAGTAGAAAGATAATGGAATTTGAGAGAAGAAGTGTGAAAGAGCTGGGTTCTGGTCCTGGCTCTGTAAGTAACTACTTTTGTGTCTTAGGGAGAGTCAATCTTATGGGTAGTTTTAATTTAAATTTCTTGATTACTAGTAAGATTGAAAATCTTATCCTGTGTTTATTGGTCATGAGTATTTCCTTTTAAATTACTTGTCTATTTTTTCCCTTAGGCTATTTTTCCATTGATTTTGGGTTATTTTTGTTTTTTTGCTTTAAATAGGCAAAAATATGTGAATATTAACTGTTTGTAATAAGGCAAAATTTTACCCCAGTTTATTGTTTGGCATTTAATTGTTTTGTCAGACAAAAATTTTAAACTTAGTCAATTATATGTACTAGTCTTTTGCTTTAAGGCACCTTAATTTCATGTTTCAAAAGGCCTGTCTCACTTCAATATAAATATTACTTCTAGCATATATGTGTTTTTTTTAAATTTAGTTCTTGAGTCCATCTGTAATTTACTTTTGTGTATTTCATGAAGTAGGGATTCTAACTTTGTTTTCCAAAAAGGTAACTAATTATTCCATACCATTTATAGACAAAATCAATTTTTTCCCACTAATATGACGTGTTTCCTCAGAAAAAAAAACTGCATACAATTTCATATTGAAATCCATGTTAAGTTTTACAGTCTTTGTTTTGTAGATTTCTACCCCATAATGGTCCAAATTTTAAAAATTATGCTCACTTTCTAGTAACTTTTTTCTTTTCTTTTTTTCTTTTTATTTGAGACAGTTTCACTCTGTCGCCCAGGCTGGAGTGCAGTGGCGCAATCTCGGCTCACTGCAACCTCTGCTTCCTGGGTTCAAGTGATTCTTTTGCCTCAGCCTCCCGAATAGTTGGGACTACAGGCTCGCGCCACCATGCCTGGCTAATTTTTGTATTTTTAGTAGAGCTGGGGTTTCACTATGTTGGCCAGGCTGGTATCGAACTACTGACCTCGAGGGTCCGCCCGCCTAGGCCTCCCAAAGTGCTGGGATTACAGGCATGAGCCACCACACCCAGCCAACTTTTTTCTTACATACTTTTCCTCTAGATAACTACTTCATAACTGATCATGGTGATTCATCAACAATTTAAAAACTGCTTCTTTCTGTAGGAGTCATGGATCTTTTTTCTCCCTTTATTGAAATAAGGATGCAGTTATAGAGGAAATGTCTCCTTTTAGTTGATTTTTTCCTGAACATCACTATTCTGTTTTCTTAATCTGATATTGCTTTTAAATATAAAAGATATAAATTGATAAAAATATTTTAGCCTCAGTTTTCAGTAACCTCCCACATACACAATTCATACGAGATTTTCTATTCTCCTGTCGTCTTTTAGGGCTCTTACTTATAAACTAGTCTCATAATTATTTTTGTCTTTTCTACTAAAAATAATTAATAGTTTGGTATTCATACATTAACTCGATTTAAAGTAATGATTTCCCCAAAGAATTTCATTCTTTCTATCTCTAAAGAACAAGAAAGGAACCAAACCACAAGTAGAAGCCAGAATGAACAAACCTTATCTGTAGAGGTGGGTTGGAATTTGATTAGATTCATGTGTATGTGTATATATGTTTATCTTTATATTTTTAATTGTTTAGGGAAAAGCCAAAATAATGTTGGACTACATGAGGAAACTGGAGAAAGAGCAATTCAGACAGATGGAATCAATCCTTCAAAACAAGCATCTTGATGTGGATAAAATTGTTAATCTATTTCCTCAGTGTACAAAAGATGAAATTCAAATTTATCAGTCAAATGTTAGTTCTTAGTGATCATATGGTCAGCTAATATTAGTTCTTAGTGATCAATGGTCAGCAATCTCCGAAGTTATAATCTGTCACCTTGGTAAATTATATAAACCTAATTTGAGCAGATCTGATTATTCTTGGATAGCATTCAAGTGGTATCTTGACTATTAAAACTACATTGTTGCTGAAATACTCAGAAAGAAAACATTGGAACTGGATTAATGTATCGTGGAATGTAGGTGTTATTTCAGGTGATGTACTTATTATTTTCTTTAGCTATAGTAACTTTGTCATGATAATTAAGTATTCAATTCTATGTTAAGAATGAAACATTAAAATGATGCATGGATTTATGTTTATTATAATTATTTAGTACTCTCAAATGATTTTCTCAGTTACATCAAGAAAGCAGATTTTCCTTATTCATGAAAAACATCTCAAGTGATGAGTTCTTTGTGCTTTAGGCAAATATTAACCAGCTCTAACGAGAAAAATTTCTAGATTTACACATTGTTAATACAGTATATTAGTTCTGCAAATGCACTTTTAGTAAACTCAGACATGCTCTTTGTCAAGATTTGGCTAACCAGTGAGCTTGTAGCTCTGATTATCTAGCATTTTTAGGGTCAGTATCCTTAATAGGCTTTTTTGTTAATAAGATATATTTTTACAAGAGCTTATTTGGGAGATTAGAGAATAAGATAAAAGATCCAAACCTTAGGATATATTGTTTCTGGGTCTGAAATCTCTCTCATTGTTAACTTCTGTTCACTCAGTGAAAACAGAAACAAGAACGAGGTAGTGGCAATGAAACAAAATTATTAGTATATTATGAACATGATAACATTAACACTATAATGCATTATATATTATGAATATTATAAATGAGTAACAGCTTCCTAAAGTTTATAAAACATTGTTTAGGTTACATAAAGATTATCAAGTAAGACTCAAAATTGCAAATATAAACAAAAGAAAAATCCAACTGAAAATAACACTAAGTATTTTTGGGTTTCTAGATTGTCCATTTTGGTATTTGGTTATATTATCATATTTGCTAATTGCTATCAACACAATTAGGTTAATAAAGAAGTGGGTCATTACATTCAAAGAGTGCTCAGGAAGTTATGTCTCAAAGTTCTCTCATAATACCATCATCTGCCTGATACTGCTCTTGTCTAATATAGGGCTGACATTACAAAGGAAAAGACGTCTGACTCAAGTACTCTCTTGATTCTGTTAGCCTTAAGTTTGGTTCAGTGATAGGCTGTCTCTACATGAAGACCTCTGGCCAACCCCTATACTCCTCTCTTTTAATAGATGAGGAAACCAAGGGCACACAGTTCATTGATTTCCTCAGGGACACATGTAGGAATCTTATTTCCCTCTCTAGGGCAAGCATGTTGTCACCTTCTCCTTTGCTGCCACCCTAGACTAAATTAGCACCATCTCTTACCTGGACCATTGCAGTTAACTCTTCTCCTACACACTCCTTTTGTTCTTTATCTCCATCCACATGAGTCACTGCAGCCAGAGTAATCTATAAAAAATTTAAATTTGATTATGAATCCCCCTCCTAAAACTTTTTGAAAAGAGACTTTGTTTTTTGGAGCACTTTCAGGTTCACAGCAAAATTGAACAGAAAGTACGGAGTTTCCATATAGCCCCTATTACCACACATGCATAGCCTCCCCCACTGTCAACATCATAGTACCAGAATAGTACATTTGTTAGAATCGATGGCCCTACCTTGACACATTATCACCTGAAGTCCATAGTTCGTTAGAGATCACTGTTGATATGGTACATCCTATGGGCTTTGAAAATTGTAAAATGACATGTATTCACCATTATAGTATTATACAGAATAGTTTCACTGCCCTAAAAATCTTCTGCCTATTTATCCCACTCTCCCTCCAACCCCTGGCAACCACTGATCTTTTTACTGTCTCCATAGTTTTGCCTTTTCCATATGTCATATCATCAGAATCATACAGTATGTGATTTCTAAGGATTGTCTTCTTTAACTTACTTAGTAATATGCATTTAAGGTTCCTCCATGTCTTTTCATGACTTGATATCTCATTTTAGTTCTAAATAATATTCCATTGTCTGAATGTACCACTATTGAAGGACATCTTGGTTGCTTCCAAATTTTGAAAATTATGAATAAACCTGCTGTAGATATCCATGTGAAGGTTTCTGTGTGGACATGTTTTCAACTCATTTTGTGTAAATACTGAGGAGCACAATTGCTGGATCATGTGGTAAGAGTATATTATGTTTAGTTTGTAAGAAACTGCCAAACTGTCTTGCAGAGTGGCCAGCACTTTGCATCCCTATCAGCGCTGAATAAGAGCTCTGATGCCCTATATTCTTGTCAGCATTTATTGTCAGAATTTTGGATTTTGGCCCTTCTAATAGGTACGTAATGGTATCTTGTTTTAATTTAAAATTCCCTGAAGATATATGATGTTGAACATCTTTTCATATGATTGTATCTGTTTATCTTCTTTGGTGTGTTGTCTGTTTAGATCTTTTGCCCATTGTTTACTCAGGTTATTTTCTTTTTTTTGAGACGGAGTTTCGCTCTTGTTACCCAGGCTGGAGTGCAATGGCGCGATCTCGGCTCACTGCAACTTCCGCCTCCTGGGTTCAGGCAATTCTCCTGCCTCAGCCTCCTGAGTAGCTGGGATTACAGGCATGCACCACCATGCCCAGCTGATTTTTTGTATTTTTAGTAGAGACGGGGTCTCACCATGTTGACTGGGATGGTCTCGATCTCTTGACCTCGTGATCCACCCGCCTCGGCCTCCCAAAGTGCTGGGATTACAGGCTTGAGCCACCGCACCCGGCCTACTCAGGTTATTTTCTTATTGTTGAGTCTAAAACTCTTTAAATGCCAAAAAGATCCCACTGATCTGCCTCATCTATATCTTATTACACCTTCAACCATTGTGTTTTATGTTTCTACTATGCTGCTCTTTCATGTCCTTGAATGTGCCTTCCTCATGGCTGTACTGTCTGTACTATTCATTCCATGTGCTCTCATTTACATAAGTAACACTTTACATCCTTTCAAGTTTCGCTAAGACATGACTTCCTCAGGGAAGTTTTCCTCACACCACAAGTTCTATCTTACATACTCTTAGAGGCACTCCTGATCACAGGTTAATCATGTCTAACATCTATTTTTCACAGAATAGAAGCTCCATGAGGATGGAATCATATTTGTTTCCACTCTTGTATGCTCAGTGTTCAGATTGTGTCTGGTACATGCTAGATTGCTCAATAAATATCTGTTAAATGACTGTTGGGAAGAGCTTAGACAGTGCCTCTTCTCTGCCTGTGGAAATGTAAAGTTGAAGAAATTATCTAGACAACCTATCTGCACAACTTGGTATCCTTTGATAAGTCTCAGGTTAACCTGTCACCTCTTAGATATTGTGTATTATTTACTATTACTTAATAAGCCAGGGCAATAATATGAGTATTCTAGAGAAGGCTATTTTGTTTGATATGTGATGAAAACATCAGTTTTTATATGTTAATCATGAATCAAATGTTTTGCTCTAGAAGTAACTACGTAGCCTAGAATTTTGGAGAGTTAGTTTCTTCTACAGAAACTACAGAGCTAATGTTTTCTCTTTTTCATTAATTCAGCCTTTTATCATACCAATTGCAGAAATTTATAATCTCATCTTTTCTTGAAGAATGGTGATAACATTTATGATCCTGAACTTTTTTTCCAGCCATCACTTATCACATGACTATCTATGTCCAGTGGCCTAATTTAATATTTTACATGAGATTTGAAGGGGTATACACTAAGAGCTGTATTCTGCTGCATAACAAACATATAAAACACTAGTTTCACATTTTTCTTGCTTTAGAAATTTACTGATCACTAATTGTTGTTCTCAAAATGCCAAATACCCTTTATCTTCATCCAAAAATATTGAAAGCTAAGTACAAGCTAGGCATGGAGTTACTCATTGAGAGTTAAGAAAACAATTGATTCTGCACATCAAGAGGTGCCTGGTTAAAAAAATAAAAAATGAAAAAAAAAAAAAAGAAACAATTGACTATGCTGAAGAAAAAGATATAGGTTCTAATCTATTTTTTATCACCTTTTTTCTAGCTGTCATTATATATATTGAAAATGATGAAATGTATGAAAAGGACTCTAATGTCATATCAACTCATTCATAAAAGTGTTTACAGAATGCACAATTAGGAAACCCTGTTTGCAGAACCCAGAGTCATGAAGAATAAAACAACTCAGGAAACCCACTTAAGAAAACATTGAGAATGTATAGAAAAGACCTCTATAATGGCTTTTGCACTATTCAGATTAGTCAAATAAAAGATGTCAGCAATGCAAGTTAAAATAGGTATTTTATTGAGAAACTTGCTTTATCAGTGAGAAAGTAACAGTTACAAATATTTTCATTTAATAAAATTAGCATATTTTTAATTCTAAAAATGTCTTTTAAAAGCCTTTATTATCTGAAACTGCAGATCATTCTGATTCAGGGTTTTCTTTTAGTGTCTCCCTTGGAAAAAAATGTTGCAGATTCCATTCGTGCAAATAACATGATAAGTATTTATGACTTGTTCACAAACAAATTCTCCACTTGAGTTTGAGTTGTCTGCATGCATGAGAATTAATATCTTTATTATTGTAACTATAAAAGTCTCCTGGTAACAGCAATGAGGCCTTAGGCTTACCCTGAGCATTCAGAGTCATAATGTGGTCATATTTAAAAAAGGAAAATTCCACAGCAAGACAGCAAAACATCCCCATTCACTAATCACAACTTAAAGTTGGTACAGGTTAATAGCACACTAAAATATAACTTATCTGTTATTAATAAATACAGGCTTCCATGCAGGGTTTTTTGTTTGTTTGTTTGCTTGTTTTTGAGATGGAGTTTCCCTCTTGTCACCCAGGCTGGAGTGCAGTGGCATGATCTCAGCTCACTGCAACCTCTGCCTCCGGGGTTCAAGTGATTCTCCTGCTTCAGCCTCCTGAGTAGCTGGAATTACAGGCATGTGCCACCATGCCCAGCTAATTTTGTATTTTCAGTAGAGATGGGGTTTCTCCATGTTGGTCAGGCTGGTCTCAAACTCCTGACCTCAGATGATCTGCCCACCTTGGCCTCCCAAAGTGCTGGGATTACAGGCATGAGCCACTGACCCTGGCCTCCATGTGAGTTTTTAAAAAATTGTATATTTGTTGCATTAAAAGGGCAATGGCTCTAACCCTATAAATTATTTTATAAATAACTTTTACATGAGACACTAAAAATATAATTAAATAAATATCTGAAACATGTTTAAAATAAGTTAAACCAGCACTGACATCTAATAATTAAGATGTTCAAAGGACATGTGAATAGATCTCTTTTTAATTTACTGAAGATCTCTTTTAAATTTACCTCAGATAACTGAGGATGCTATGGTCTAAATGTCTACGTCCTCCCCAGAATTCATATGCTGGAACCCAGTCCTCAATGTGTTGGTATTAGGAGGTAGAGCCTTTAAGAGGTTATCAGGTCATGAGGGTGGAGCCCCAATGAGTGGAATTAATGCCCTTATAAGGGGTTGAAGATACCAGTTCTTCCCATTTACTATGTGAGGACACAGCAAGAAGGTACCATCTCTGAGCCAGAAATTTGACCCTCATCAGACACCAGATCTGTTGGTGCCCTAATCTTGGGCTTCATGACCTCCAGAAGTGTGAAAAATAAGCTTCTGTTGTTTATAAACTGTCAAGTTTTTGATACTTTGTTATAGTAGCTGAAATAATAGACTAAGAGAAGGCAACATTTAGTAATTTTAAAAATTATATTTTTTTATACATCGACACTTAAAAAAGACTAAATTCTAAATGTAATCTTTAGAGTTTTTTTTTGTTGTTGTTTGTTTGTTTTGTTTTTTTTTTTTGTCGGGGGAGACAGAGTTTCACTCTTGTTACCCAGGCTGAAGTGCAGTGGCAGGATCTCGGCTCACTACACAACCTCTCCTTCCAGGTTCAAGCAATTCTCTTGCTTCAGCCTCCCAAATAAGCTGAGATTACAGGTGCATGCTACCACACCTGGCTATTTTTTTAATTTTGTTTTTAGTAGAGACAGGAATTCACCAGGTTGACCAGGCTGGTCTCGAACTCCTGGGCTCAAGCAATTCACCAACCTCAGCCTTCCAAAGTTCTGGGATTACAGGTGTGAACCACCATGCCTATCCTAGGTTTAGAATTTTTAAATACTGGCTTGAACTATATACTATATAGTTTTTTCTTTTCTAACTGCAGGGAATAAAGTAGAAGGGCTATCCTGCATTATGATGCGTTGTTCAAATACAGAAATGATACCTCATATGGCAATAATTTTGTTTATAAAATTCAAATTAATCTGCTCAAATTATTATTTGTAGCATAAAAGTTAAATAAAGATCAGATTACACTTCTGCAGAAGGATTGTGGAGATAATATTTATGGAGGTTCTAATTCTTTTCCTTAATGGCATAGATTAGTAATTTGGGTAGAAAAGAAAAGACAAACTTTTAAAAAACTGGTGCTTCTAAGGTTGTTTTGCTTGGTTTTTTTTGTTTTTCAGACAGGGTCTTGTTCTGTACCCAGGCTGGAGTGCAGTGATGCAATGTTGGCTTACTGCAACCGCAACCTACCCCTCTCAGGCTCAGGGGGAACTCCCACCTCAGTCTCCCAAGTAGCTGGGACTAGAGGCACCTGCCACCACACCTGGCTAATTTTTTTGTATTTTTTAGTAGAGATAGGTTTTTGTCATGTTGGCCAGGCTAGTCTTGAACACCTGACCTCAAGTGATCCACCCGCCTCAGCCTCCCAAAGTGCTGGGATTACAGGCGTGAGCCACCTTGCCTGGCCTACACCATTTTATATAAGGGACTTGAGCATCCTCAGATTTTGGGATCTTCAGGAGTCCTGGAACCAATCCCCTGTGGATACTGAAGGATGACTATAATTATTATATTCAGTATCAGAACTTTAATTTGGTTTTCTTTTTCATAAGTCAGCTTCCTATGTATTTTACATACACATAAAATCACAGACCCTGAGCACATGGTGGGAACACATCTTATCACATTTTACAGAAGAGACAACTGAGGCTCAGAGAGGTTGCCTCTGGAACTGGCCCAAGGTCACCCAGCTAAAAAGTAATGAATATGGGGCTAGAATATGATTCCCATGTAGGGTTCTCCCCTTCATAATTTAGGTCTTAGGCGAATGTGAGGGTGGGGATGAATGCTCAATTTCTTTATATCTTTCCTGTTGGACAGTGTTTGCATTAATAGCAGGAGGACTCTGTTCAGGACTCTTTTGAAGAAATCTGTAAAATAAGTACTCATCCCGGAATTCATACTCGTTGGTAATATGTTGGATGACTCCCCCTTGTACCAGCCTGTCTCCGTATATCACAGCTTCACCACGGTCAGAGGCAAGGCCAACTTCAATTAGCCAGTTCACCAGGTCACAGCCACAGAAAGTTCCAGCAGAAGTCTTTGCACCACACCTGTGTCAAAGGAATGATTCACTCATATGTTCTGTAAATCTGGTATCAGCACTGCATGATAGAGGACAAGCAAGGAAAAATAGAAGGAAAGAAGGAAAGACAGCATGATAGTTAAAAGCATGGCAGGAAGGAAACTGTTCTGAATAGAAAGGGTTTGTTAACTCTCCTGACCCTAGAAAGACCCACTGGAGGAAAAAATATACCAGTAACGCTTGTAAAAACAGAAATGCTAAAACATTACCAAAAAATGTCATAGACAATATAAATGTACTTACAAAGAAATGCTCTTTTTATTATCAGCTCTGTCCTGTACATAGCTGAATATTATATATTTTATAATTTATACTTTTAGTTATACTAAGTAATTTGTCTCAGGAACACTAAATATTTTTCACAAGCTCTTAAGTTATTATTTTCACTAAGCTATTCACATCAAACTTTTTAGCTCCATAGACATCATGTATACATATGCGCTACATACATCATAGTGCCCACAAGTAGCCTTTCTTCTTGCCCTCACCAGGCAAGACAATCCTACTGATGTGTTTGTCAGAAATTTGCTTCATTAGGAAGCAAGGACAGAATAAATGAGATCTAACTTGCTACAAATCTAAGATTTTTAAAATGTGCTTTGTGAATCTACTTCTTGAGTGTTTAAAATCTGTCTTCTTGAAACAAATATGGGATGTCTTAAGTATGTACAAATAACAAAAGAGAGAGAGATACAGGGGAAAATATCTAATTACATAAATGCTGTACATTTCCACACAAATACATAGTAGCTAGACAACATGAATCTGTGCACAAGCATCACTCAGGCTATAAAACCTAAAGTACTTGACATGGGAAATGGTGGATGAAGATCAAGATGAAAGGAAAAACAGGTACTAAAAATTTTAAAACATTTCACCATAAATGAATATTCATTAGAGTTTATATAAGAATTAGAAAAAAAGGTTAATACTCATGAAAAGTTTTCTCAAGTACATAAGATTACAACATTTTAATATCAGTATTTCATTTAGTGATGTCATCTTAATTTATGTCTTGCAACTAGAAACACTATATTCAACAAAAACCTGAATATCATAGTATGTGTTAGCTTCTTTTTGCTTGTTGATTTTTTTGATTTATAGCCTAACACCTTCTATTCCAGACACCAACAGAATATTTGTTTCCTGATGACTGTGATCAGGCAGCTGTAATAAGGGCCCATGGCCAGGCACAATGGCTTACGCCTGTAATCCCAGCACTTTTTTGGGGAGGCCGAGGTAGGCAGATCGCTTGAGCTCAAGAGTTTAAGGCCGGCCTGGCCAATGTGGCAAAACTCTGTCTCTACTAAAAAAGTTCAAAAAATTAGCTGGGTATGGTGGCACACACCTGTAGTTCCAGCTTCTCAGAAGGCTGTGGTGTGAGAATCACCTGAGCCCAGGAGGTTGAGGCTGCAGTGAGCTGAGATTGTGCCACTTCACTCCAGCATGGGTGACAGGAGTGAGACTCTGTCTCAAAAAAACAAAAAAGCAACCCATGGAGCTGTACAAAGTGGCAGAGAATGTGACACTGTGCAGGCTATAGATCCTGGAAAGGGGCAGGGAGTAGGCCAGCATGCTCCCAGCTGGTGTCCATGCAGCCAAATGGGACTGAGGCAGCCTGGCAGCCCTGCAAATTGCAAGAGCTATGCTTCCTTCCTGAGAACTGGCAATCACAATGGGCCTGAAAGAGCTAACATGGAGTTCTCATTTTTAATTTCAAAAAGCAGGGTTTTGAAATTAAAACCCTGGGCGCAGTGGCTCATGCCTGTAATCGCAGCACTTTGGGAGGCTGAGGTGGGTGGATCACCTGAGATCAGGAGTTTGAGACCAGTCTGGCCAACCTGGTAAAACCCTGCCTCTACTAAAAATACAAAAATTAGCTGGGCATGGTGGCATGTGCCTGTAGTCACACAGCCAACAAGAGGGAGTTCAGGAGCTGAGTTCTAGTATTAGTTCACACCCCTGCGTCCCCATTTCCACTCTCTGTCCCAGGCTACCTTCTGATTATAATGACATATGTGTTAAATATAGTGGCATAATATATGTAAATAAATTATCCTTAATACTAATTTTCATACATTTCATATTTTCAGTTATAGACAGAAAAGTATTTGGTTCTTTGTATTTTGTTTTCTCTTTTATGACAACCAGCAATACTGGTAGTATAGTATTTATTCAAAGTTCATAATTTCCTGCTGTGTACTTCATTTATAAATTTTCTTTTTCCTCATCCAAAATTAAAAGAGAACCTGCAATATACTTCATACATTAAGGATTAGAATAATAAATATGTCACAGACTAAAGATTAGAACTTGAATTGAAACATAAGCAACAAAATTAAGAGGCAGAAATTTCATTTCATTTTCTTGACAATTGCATTTGTCAAGAAATGGTGAGGTGGGAATATAACGTCACTTCTAAATCCAATATATCTCAGGGTTTTCTGAGACACACTACTGGCCAACTTGAAAGGAGTGTTAATATTCTATGACATTTTGGTTCATTTTAAACTGAAGTGTTCACATTTTGCATGGCAACCAAAAGTGATATGACATTTTAAAAACATTAAAATCATAGTAATATGACTCTTTGATGTGCCATTTCTGAAACTATAAACTGACCATAATTCTTTTAACTTTTACATGCACATGTAAAAATAATCATGTAATCAGTGACAGCCACCTCGTTTAGCCCATTACCATCCAAAATTAATCATTTAAAATATAATTATCTAGAACCTGTATTGGCAGTTTGCTTACCTTCTTTCTTTGACAATGTTTCGGATACAGAGGTCACGGTGATAATGGATAAATTGTTGACAGGTCATTCTTATTTCCTCTGAAACAGGAGAATCCCTATTTTCTGCTGTTTCTTTATTGTTCCATAGGAATTCTAGTCTGAAAATCAAATTTAAGGCCATTTTTAAGGAAAGAAAATCACTGAGACAGAACTCTTCCTGCCTTATCACCCCATCAAAATGGCTGTACCAAGGCTGTGGATCTCCAAAGCCGTCATCTACAACACCCAGACATCATTAGTCTCAGAAGCAAAAACATTCTACGTTCATTTTCCTATTCAAAGCTTACTGGGGTGGAAGACTTAATCATTTTATAAACCCTCCAGACATGTTCAACCCATTTCAGGTTCTACTAATAAATGTTCCTTACTCTACATTCTACTGTTTTGAAATGCCAAGATAAATTAGAGATCAAATATTTTGTTTAATCACTGTCCTATAGAGTACCAATACTGGAGTACAGAGCGGTTTTGTTTCAGCCGTCCTAGACAACAGAATTGTTGATTACTTTACCCCATCAACATTATGAAGCTGATAACTAAGTTCAATGACTTTCCAATTATGCTTTTCCTCTTTCATGAAATGATTATGAACCTAGCAACTACATCTTGATGATGATGATAAAGAAGAAAGAACCATTACCATTTACTAGGCGCTTTTCATAGAGCTAGTAGGATACATTTCTTTAGCACTTTCGGTTTCTACAAATTTTGACTTTGAAAACACATGAAGTACAAAGATTTGTCCCCACCTCTTCCTCCTACCCCCATGTTGGAGTATTACTATTTGTTATTTTTCATAAAAAAAATCCCTGATCTTAATTCAAAGAAACCCTTCACTAAGCTGATAAAAAACCAACAATTTAGAAAGAAAACTTGAGTTTCCTGTAAACTGTCAATTTGATTAAAAGAGAAATTGTGTTGTCAAAGGAGAAAGACAATCAAATACAGACCATGGGGGCACACCACCTACTCCTTCCATTTCCAAAGACATTTTCAAGTGTCATTTAACTTTATGTAGTTAATGGCATAGATAGAAATCAATGTCCATCAATTCTTGTTAAAGTACAAATTACAATGCTGGATTTATAATAGTTCCTGCAATTTTTTTTTGCAATTGTTTATAACCTTTGTGTGGCATTTAGCGGTGTCCTAGCAGTTAATAAAGGTTTAAAAACATCAGTATCTTTCTGTGTGTGTGTGTGTGTGTGTGTGTGTGTGTGTGTGTGTGTGTGTGTGTGAGAGAGAGAGAGAGAGAGAGGCAGAGAGAGAGTACATGCACGTGCGCACATGAGAGAGAGAGAGAGACAGGGTCTTGCTCTATCGCCCAGGCTGGAGTGCAGTGGCACAATCTCAGCCCACTGCAACCTCTGCCTCCCAGGTTCAAGCCATCCTCCTGCCTCAACCTCCTGAGTAGCTGGGACTACAGAAGCATGCCGCCACACCTGGCTAATTTTTGTACTATTTTTTTTGTAAAGACAAGGTTTCACCATGTTCCCCAGGCGGGTCTCAGACTCCCGAGTTAAAGCAATCTGCCCATCTTGGCCTCCCAAAGTACTGGGATTACAGGCAGCCACCAGGCCTGGCCCCATTATAAGTATCTTAATAGAATGGCTTTGTCATCACATTTACAGATACGGATTTATTTCAAAACCTAATTTACCTTCTTTTGAAAGGTAGGATGATTAAATGTTTATCTAATCCAAAGATTCCAAAGGAAATAAATCCCTAGGGAAGAAAACAAAGTTATTTTTTTCTGAATTCAACAATAACATTTTAAAACGAGAAATTTAGGAATCACAAAATTTAGTGATGGAAGAGGCAAACTTACAGTGACAAGAGCAACGTTTTAAAATACAAACATAAAGCAGACCCTTCGAAGGCAGATATGATCCTTTGCTGCCTTTCCCAGTCATTCTATCCTACTTATGATGAGTGATACAACCCGGGGCTGGGCAGCCACATTTACACACATGATAGTAAAATGAAAACATTTAAGGGTACATATGTCTTTGTTTCTCCTTTATCAAAAGAAAACATTTCCCACTGTGCTTAAGTATTTATTTTTCCATGAAATGTCATAAATTATAATTAACAAGTGTTGCAGTATCTAATAATAATACAGTAATTGAACAGAATTTATGTAAGGTGAAACTGGCTAGTGGTTAGGGGAAGAGTTTAAAGGATGTTGACAACGTGACTTTTTTCTCACTCCGTCGTCCGGGTTGCAGTGCAGTGGCACGAACTCGGCTCACTGCAACCTCTACCTCCTGGCTTGAAGAGATTCTCATTCCTTAGCCTCTGTAGTAGTTGGGATTACAGGCATGCACTACCACGTCTGGCTTTTTTTTTTTATATATATATTTATTGTAAGATGGGGTTTCACCGTGTTAGCTAGGCTGGTCTTGAACTCCTGGCCTCAAGTGACCTGCCCATCTTGGCCTCCCAAAGTGCTGGAATTACAGGAGTGAGCCAAGGAGCCCAGCCCCGATGTGACTTATTAAGATCACACCAAAGTTACTACCTGGTATTTTTCTGGTGGAAGCACTCAGTGTACATTCTGATGACTTTAAGCAATATAATAGTTCTTCTCTACTAGAAGACAGGCAGCAGCTGTCAGCTGTCATGCATACCAGCAGCTGGCAAACAAACCAAACCCTTTTATGTGAAAGAAAACAACATTCTCATCCATTCCCCACTTCCCCCCAACCCCCACCAATCAACCTATCCAGGAAAACAAAAACCCCTCAAAGTTCTCCGTAAATAAATACCTGGCCAAAGTTAAACACAGCACAGAAAAACTGTAACTCAACATAAAGTCTTCCAGGCTCTTGGTTGAATAGCCACCATAAACAACTGGAAAGATTCTGTAATGGAAGGAGAAAAGAGTATTTTAAAAATGAAGCAAGCTAATAATTCCACTCCATCCACAGCATAGTACAATAACTTACCTACTTAATAATTACAGGGAAAAAGACTAGAGGGAAAAACACTGAGAGAATACAGAGGCTTTGTCTTTTCAACAAGAAGTTTCAACCTCTCCTCCTGACAGATGTCATTCAAACAGTATCTATTCTGATCAGATTGAAGTAAGAAGACATGAGCCATAATACAGAAGCTTACATAATGTATCAAGATTGCCGACTAGCCTAAGACAGGCCGATTTTAAATTTAGTTCTACACAATGAAAACAATTACATCACTAAGCAATTCCTGGCAGCATTTCTTATTTTTGATTTTTGTTATTAAACAGCACGTAAAGTGGTGGTGGCTGATAATCACACTATCTCATGAGCATCCCAGTGTGAAAAGGGTTCCTTCATAGGTTATCTGGTCCCTCTCCTACCTCTGGACAAGTTATACTTGAACCATCTCAAAGAATAATATAACAACTGGTAATTCACAAATAGGACGTTTAGTAACCAAAGAAATGCATGTAGTCTAAAAATAAAGTACTGTATTTTATTTTTCTCTATTTTGTAAGCAACTATTGTATGAAGCAGTTATGTTATTTTGGTAAGTGAAAAATATTTTTTAAAGCTTATCCAATGAATATGTTCTAAGAGGTTTTTTGGTTTTCTTTTTTCTTTCTGGTGGGCTCTGAGGTTTCATTTTTCTGAGAGATTAATGTAGGCATTTATCCATTTTGGTCAGGTATATTAGGAACAAGAGGCCATGTGTACATTATTGAAATACCTGCTTTTACCAAATTCTAGGTTCAGAGCATAGAATGAATAAATGATTCTAAGCAGAATAAGCTATTGGAGCACTTAGGCCTCAGAAATGTAATGTGAATGATTCATCTCTTCCCCTCACACCCCCAAAGATTTAACTCAAGATTTGAATTCAGGTGACCTAGCTATCACACTTCTGGAAAGCAGCAACTAAGATTTTCCCAGATGCCTGAATAAAACCTTTCCCAAAAATGTAGAGAAATGGCCCCAAAACAAAACCAGAAAAAAACAATTACAGCAAACAGGCCAATGATGAGAAGTAAACACAGCAACACATGTCGGGTCAGTTGCTGGTCTCCACTTTGTAGATACTGTTCTTCTTCCTGAGCTAATATGCAGCTCTGGGAGTTACAGCGACTCACACAAAGATCGTCTATAAAACAGTAAGCACAACAATTTGTAATCAGAGCTTTTTATCTAAATGCATTTTAAATGTGTAATGACTTCCTGAGAGAAACAACAGAAAAGCACATTCAGCTAAGAATCAGTATAATATTTTAGATGAAATTGGAGGAAAGCTCCTTCATGTTGTTTTAGAAGAATTCTAGTTGAAGTGTTTTTATCTCAAAAAACGTAAGTAGAACGCAATAGTTCTTTTTTTACACTATTCAACAATGTTATATATATAATTATCTAATATAAGTTATATAATTTGGCCTTTAAAAATCACACATAATTTGGCCATGTGTGGTGGCTCATGCCTGTAATCCCAGCCCTTTGGGAGGCTAAGGTGGGCAGATCACCTGAGGTCAGTAGTCCAAGACCAGCCTGGCCAACATGGTGAAACCTTGTCTCAACTAAAAATACAAAAAACAAAACAAATAACTCCATTTAAAAATGGGCAAAAGACATGAACAGACACTTCTCAAAGAAGACATACAAGTGGCCAACAAACATTAAAAAAAAGCTCCACATTGCTAATCATCAGAGAAATGCAAATCAAAACCACAATGAAATATCATCTCATACTAGTCAGAAGGGCTGTTATTAAAAAGTCAAGAAACAACAGGTGCTGGTGTGGTTGCAGAGAAAAGGGAATGCTTATATACACCATTGATGGGAATGTAAATTAGTTCAGTCACTGTGGAAAGCAGTTTGGAGATTTCTCAAAGAACAGCGAGCGATCCCATTACTGGGTACACATCCAAAAGAAAACAAATCGTTCTACCAAGGCACATGCAATTGCATGTTCATCACAGCACTACTCACAATAGCAAAGACATTGAATCAAACTAGGTTTGAATCAATGGTGGACTACATAAAGAAAATGTGATACATATATACCATGGAATACTATGTAGCCATAAAAAGGAGATAGGCCAAGCACAGTAGCTCATGCCTATAGTCCCAGCACTTTGGGAGGCCAAGGCAGGCGGATCACTTGAGCTCAGGAGTTCGAGACCAGCCCAGGCAATATGGCAAAACCCTGTCTCTAAAAAACAACACAAAACAAAACAAAAATTAGCCAGGCATGAATAATAGTACATGCCTGTGGTCTTGGCTACTTGGTAGGCTGAGGTGGGACGATGGCTTCAGCTCAGAAGGCAAAGGTTGCAGTGAGCTGCTCACTCCAGCCTGGGTGGCAGAGCCAGACCCTGTCTCAAAAAAATAAAAGAATAATGTCCTCTGCAGCAACACGGATGCATCCAGAGGCCCTAATCCTAAGTGAATTCACATAAGAACAGAAAACCAAGTACTGCATGTGCTCACTTATAAGTGGGAGCTAAACATCAGATACTCATGGACTTAAAGATGGTAACGATGGAAATTGGGGACTACAAGAGGTGGGACGGTAGGAGGGAGGGGGCAAGGGCCAAAAAACTACTGGCTACTATGCTTTGAGGTGATGGGATCATTTATTTGTACTCCAAACCTCAGCATGACACAATATACTCAGGTAGCATAACTGCACATGTCCCCACTGAATCCAAAAGTAAAAGTTGAAAAAAATTTGCCTTCAAAAAGACCTTTGAGGAACCACAAAAGTATTTATATGCCATGTTTTGTTCACATCTGGAACCAAACACAACTCACAGGCATGACTCTTTTCTGGCCAAAAATAGAGGTGAGGTACTTTTCACAGGAAGTCTTTGTTTTTCTACCTCAGCTCCACTCTATCTACAGGAGCAAAAGCAAAGAAAAATATTTTTTACAAAATAGATGTCTACTCCAACATACGGTCTTATACAAGTCAATGATTAAAAACCACAATTCTGGCTGGGCATGGTGGCTCATGCCTGTAATTCCAGCACTTTGGGAGGCCAAGGAGGGCAGATCGTGAGGTCAGGAGTTTGAGACCAGCCTGGCCAACATAATGAAACCCCATCTCTACTAAAAATACAAAAATTAGCCAGTCATGGTGGCACATGCCTGTAGTCGCAGCTACTTGGGAGGCTGAGGCAAGAGAATCGCTTGAACCCAGGAGGCGGAGGTTGCAGTGAGCTGAGATCATGCCACTGCACTCCAGCCTGGGCAACAGAGCGAGACTCCAACTCAAAAACAAAAAACAAAAAAAAACCCACCAGAAAAACCCCACAATTCTATAGCTCTTGCCCTCGACCTAAAAGAAAAAAAATTTGTATTTCCTAAAGCATTTTAGAAAAGGCCATGTATACCTGTTAAACATGGTCTAGCTGTTGCTAATAGCATGGAAGTAGCTTCGTAATGTTGCTTAGTAAAATGAAAGTAGGTTGCCAAACTGTCTTTGTAATATGATCCTATTTTAATAAAAATTATTTATATATATATGTGTGGAAAAATTCTGGAAGTATACCTATATATAATAAATCTGGTTTTAAAATATTATGTACAGGCCAGGTGCAGTGGCTCATGCCTGTAATCCCAGCACTTTGGGAGGCTGAGCTGGGCAGATCACTTGAGGTCAGGAGTTTGCGATCAGCCTGGCCAGCATGGTGAAACTCTGTCTCTATTAAAAATACAAAAACATTTAGCTGGGTGTAGTGGCAGGTGCCTGTAATCCCAGCTACTTGGGAGGCTGAGGCAGGAGAATTGCTTGAATCCAGGTGGCAGAGGTTGCAGTGAGCCAAGATCACGCCACTGCACTCCAGCTTGGGTGACAGAGCAAGACTTCATCTAACATGTATACAGAGAGTACAGATATTACAAAAATGGATAAAAATAAATCTGTCTTTCATTTGCTTTTTCACACATTGTTGCCATTTAACAATCTAAATGTGACACTTACTTTTGCTTTTGTACTATGCCAAGGAGAATGAATTATATTGTCAACTATAAAAATTCTAATTTGCCAATGGTTTAATTTCCTGGACTTTAGGTTTAGGAATGATACTAAATTGTACGATTAGATGAAGTCCCTATACAATAGATCTCATTCTATATAATTTTTATAAAATAACATCAGAAAATCCAAGCCCCTATAATTTAAGATAATTTTCAAGAATCAACTTTTTGTTTGTTTTTGAGACAGGTTCTTCCTCTGTTGCTCAGATGTGATCATGGCCTATTGCAGCCTCAGCCTCCTGGGCTCAAGTGATCCTCCCACCTCAGCCTCCTGAGTAGCTTGGATTACAGGCATGAGCCACTGCACTCAGCTAATTTTTTTTGATTCTTTGTAGAGACAGGGTCTGGCTATGTTGCCCATGCTGGTCTTGAACTCCTGGGCTCAAGCACAATCCTCCCACCTTGGCCTCCCAAAGTGCTGGGATTATAGGAGTGAGCCACTATGCTCAGCTGAAAATCAACATTATTAATGAAGAAAATGACAGATAAGCAAAGCCTGAGATTTGGGGAGGGAAAAAGAACTCTGCCAAATCAGATTACATGTTGAATTCGTTCATGGATTTTACTATTTCTCCCTACATTGTGTAGGGAGAAAACAATAAGAAGAAAGCCTTGGAAATTCTGATATAAAGAAACAATTTTAGAAAAAAGGCAGACACATAAAACAAAGACATTTTAACTGCCAGAAAGGGTTTCTTGTAAAAGAAAAAAAAGACAGTGAATGCTTGATTGCTGATATGTTTTAACACCTTTTTATGGAAATGTGAATTCTACTATTATTTAAGATTCATTCCTTGCCAACAGAGAGCAGCCAAATATAAATCCCATCTGAATAATAAATATGAACTGCTACTACATATTTTAATGAGCATTTTTCTATGCATACCACACACCATGCTAAGTGATTTGCATACATTGTTTCTTATAATCCTTACAATATTTCTTATATAAAAACATAATGCCTTTAGCAGTAATACTGTTGACATATGCCTTATCAAAAAGAGCGTTTTTGGGGGTTTCCTTTTTAGTTTTATTATAAATAAGTAAAATCAATAAAAAATGCATTGTAATTCCACATAAGCATGTTCAGTTGTTTTGAAAAATTTGAAATTTAGGCCACAAATGTAATTCAGTCTCTTGGTCAAAGGTTATTACTTTTAAAGGTGTTTGTTCCTTAAAATAATGGCAATATTTAAAGCATAAAGGTTCAAAATATAATTAGAACTAATTAATTAGTTCTGGTCCTGGAGGATGAGAGTTGGAGGAAAAGTCTCAGCTTCTAAAACAAGAAAAAGCCCTCCCTCTTCCCACATCCCACCAAAATGCCCTTTAGGGCAAACTTCCTGGATTTGTCACTTGGGTTAAATTTATTGGAAAATGTGTGTATGATACTACCTATTTCTGCTTTATGAGAACTTTATTATTTTAAGTGAGTATTCTATCTATGCACAATTATTCCCTATTAGTACTTTTTTAAATTGAGACAGAGTTTTGCTCTTGTTGCCCAGGCTGGAGTGCAATGGTACAATCTCAGCTCACTACAACATCTGTCTCTCAGGTTCAAGTGATTCTCCTGCCTCAGGCTCCCAAGTAGCTGGGATTACAGTCTCGTGCCACCATGCCCGGTCTTGAAATCCTGATCTCAGGTGATCCACCCACCTTGGCCTCCCAAAGTTCTGGGATAACAGGCATGAGCCACTGTGCTCGGCCAGCACTTTTTTGCTCTTAATTGAGAATCTATATTATATTCTTGGTGTTTTTAGCTTTTGTAGATATCCTATGTAGGGTTCTTTCGACGGATCAGGATAAGGAATATTCTGTGCCTTAATCCCATCCCCATAGTCCAGGGGCACTTACTTTTCTCAAATGAAGGAATCACAGGCTCACTGGAGCTTGTGTTTGCTACTGGCTCTATTGATGAGCAGTGCAATTCACCATTTCCCATGGAGCAGGAGCAGCAACCTGTATCAATCAAATAGTATGTGAGAGTAGAGCCCAATTACAGCAGAAATGGACAATTTTAAGACATGCCAAAGAAAACAAAACCAAACCACTCACATGCACTTCCCATGTAGCCTCAATAGTTTTCACATGGTATCTATCCAAAAGTATCCAAATGTTCTCACTCACACGCAAAATATAAAAAACTTCATCTCAGAGTAGTGAATGTGGCCAGGCATGGTAGCTTATACCTGCTGCTTTGGGAGGCTGAGGTGGGAGGATCACTTGAGGCTAGGAATCTAAGACCAGCCTGGGCAACACAGCAAGACTCTGTGTTTACAAAACACTTTTTAAAAAATAGCTGGGCATGTTGGCATGTGCCTATAGTCCAGCTTCTTGGGAGGATGAGGTGGGAGGATTGCTTGAGCCCAGGATTTCAAGGTTACAGGGAGCAATGACTGCACCATTACACTCCAGCCTGGTGACAGAGCAAGACTGTTGAAGGAAGGAAGGAAGAAAGGGAGGGAGGGAAGGAGGGGAAAGGGAAAGGGAAATGGGAAGGGGAAGGGGAAAGGAACCTAAGGAAGGGAGGGAGAGAGGGAGGGAGGGAGGGAGGGAGGGGGGAGGGAGGGAGGGGAGGGGGAGGGGGGGGGGGGGGGGAAGGGGAAGGGGAAGCATGTATCTTAAATGTTTTGTTTAAGGGAAACTTTCTTGAACTCTTTTGAATATCATAAGTACTTGTCAAATGAAGAATCTACATCATAGTCAACAAAATTGCTTGTAAAATTATTCATTTAAAAAAATAAAATTAAAAAGATCATACTTGTTTCTGGAATAGAGCTTGTAAAAAGTTCTGGTTCATTTATTGGTGCTGGTCTCTCCTCAAAAGCAGTATTTCCAGGCTCCACTGCTTTGTGGCTCTGAGACTGGTCAAAACCTTCATAGCTTCCTGCTTGTGTGGTTCGGTTCATGCACATGAGCGATACGCCAGCTATCAGGATGCTGCAGAACAGGGTGACTGCTGTGGTGATCATCTGCCAATATGAGAAAAAGATACCAGGCCACTTTTCACAACTCCATCTTGATAATCTTAGGGTACATTTTTGATGAACAATATATCTCCACCGTTTTACATACTCTAGTACAGTGGTTCTTTTAAAAAGATAAGTGTATGCAGGGAATATAAGTTACTTGGAGAGAAATTGAGGTTTGCTTGTAGCCACACAAGGTCTTTAGATGTTTCTTTCATTGTACAGCAATTGGTTACCAGCACAGCCACTGGTTTCCTTTACAAGGCATCTAAATGATTTCTTTCAGATGTTTTCTTTACTTCTAAGTTTCTGTTCACTTTCATGTATACTTCATGCATACTTCAGTCACTAGAGATGTTTTTATGTTAATCATATTAAAAATAAATAATTATAGCTAATATTTATGGAGCACTAACCAGATGCATAGTCTTATTCCCACAAAAACACAATAAATTTCAAAATTGCAAAACAGAAAAAAAAGGTAAGAAATCAAAATTATGTGGAAAGGTTTTTTAAAAACACACATCTTTGGACTCTACCCCTAAAGAATTTTGCAGGTCCCTTGGCTGGGTGCGGTGGCTCACACCTGCAATCCCAGCACTTTGGGAGGCTGAGGTGGGTGGATCACAAGGTCAGGACTTCAAGACCAGCCTGGCCAATATGGTGAAACCCAGCCTCTACTAAAAATACAAAAATTAGGCACAGTGGCAGGCACCTGTAATCCCAGCTATTTGGGAGGCTGAGGCAGGAGAATCACTTGAACCCAGGAGGCAGAGGTTGCAGTGAGCCAAGATCACGCCACTGTACTCCAGCCTGGGCGAGAGTAAGACTCTGTCTCAAAATAAAAATACAAATAATAAAAAAAAAGAATTCTGCAGTTCCCACAAGCCTCCTACTCTATAGCTTTTCAAGCATACTTTTCCTAGATACATTTTGTCCTGAAATTTATATTTATGATAGGATTAAGAGTCAGGAATTTGACGTTTATCATTACTGCTAACTTATTAAATGGTTTTAAATCAATCACTCTTTTCTCCAGTAGAGGAAACACAATCCCTCAGTGTGTTTAAAAACATTCAAAATGTTTTAAGCATTTAGAAATCTTCAACTAAAAATGGACTTAAACGTGTAAAATGTTAATGTTGCAGGTGAGACAAAGTGGCAGAGGATCACCAATGTGATATGCAATAAACTGAAATAGATTTTCAAAGTTAATTTTAACGTAAGTCTAGCAAGGCACATTAAAAAGCTAGAGACATTCTCAAGAACAGAACTGCCAATAAGCTCTTCCCACCTGTTCTTTTCCATAAAAGAAGGCGGAGTCAATGCTATCTCCATTGTGTTTTCCGGTTATCAAAAGAACACCAACAAGGAGAGCAGGAATTCTGTAATCACAATGGTTATTAGGAGAGAAAAAGAAAGGATGAATAGTAACTGTGTATATGGAAACATGTAAGAAAACAGAGAACTACCAACTTACCCCCAGCCAGATATGATGATGATTCCAACAGGAATTTGTACCCTCTCTCGCTTTTTCAAAAGAAACAAAGAAATTGCTAGAAGTCCTGAGAACAAGAAAATTGAAAGAGACAATTACTCAACATTACTCAGACTTCATGGAACTTTACTTCCTTTTTATTTTTTCAAACTAAGCTTATTTCGTAGTAGTCTGTGTTTTTTGCTTTAGAATTTATTCCTTCTAAATAAATGCTATCCCCAATATTTTGAAGCAAGTTTTAATTTAAAATTATTCATGCTTTCCCTCATATATTATTTTTTTACTCAAATCTTTTTCTCTGTGAGGATTTATTTTTTTTTGGTTTTTTGTTTGTTTTTTAGATAGGGTCTCCTCTGTTGCCCAGGCTGGAGTGCAGAGGTGTGATCACAGCTCCCTGCAGCCTCGACTTCCAGGATTCAAGTGATCCTCCCACCTCAGCCTCCTGATTAGCTGGGATCACAGCCATATGCCACCGTGCCTGGCTAATTAAAAATTTTTTTTGTAGAGACAGAGTCACACTATGTTGCCCAGGCTGTTCTTGAACTCCTGAGCTCAGGAGATCTTCCCATCTCTGTCTCCCAAAGTGCTGGGATTACAGGCACGAGCCATTGCACCTGTGGAAGTATTTCTTTCCAAAAGCCCTAATCATTTTATTGTTTTGACTCATGTGTTTGGAATCTAAGTATAATAGAAAAACATTTTTTTTTTCTTTAGACAGAGTCTTACTCTGTCACCCAGGCTGGAGTTCAGTGGCATGATCTCAGTTCACTGCAACCTTTGCCTCCCTGGTTAAAGCAATTTTCATGTCTTAGCCATACGAGTAGCTGGGATTACAGAAGTGTACCACCACACCAGGCTAATTTTGTAATTTTAGTAGAGATGGGGTTTCACCACGTTGGCCATGCTGGTCTTGAACTCCTGGTCTCAAGTGATGCATCCGCCTTGGCCTCCCAAAGTTCTGGAATTACAGGCATGAGCCACTGGGCCCTGCTGAAGAACATAACCGAATATGGAACAATTCAAAAAATAAAAACACCCACCTCTTCTGGTGCTAAGAAGCATTGGCAGGCCTAACACTTTGGGAGGCCGAGGCAGGCAGATCACCTGAGGTCAGGACTTCGAGACCAGCCTGACCAACATAGAGAAACCCTGTCTCTATTAAAAATAGGAAATTAGCTGGGTGTGGTGGCGCATGCCTGTAATCTCACTACTCAGGAGGCTAAGGTAGGAGAATTGCTTGAACCTGGGAGGTGGAAGCTGCGGTGAGCCAAGATTGCGCCATTGCACTTCAGCCTGAGCAACAAGAGCGAAACTCCGACTCGAAACAAAACAAAACAAAACAAAACAAAAAACAGAAGTATGGGCAACTCTTACCCAGGTTATGTTTTTAGAAAACACCTTAAGTGTAATGATAGCGCTTGATATAAACACACTCTGAATACAAACACAAATGTTTTGAAGTTCTTGAACTTTCCTTATAACTTACATATAATTATTTATTCAAGTAACATTTTATTTAATAAATTCTACACAGTTGTAAGATCTTAGAACTTTAGAGTTGAAAGGGACCTCTATTTTAAATTAGCACCTTCATTTTATAGATGTGGAAATGAGGGTTTGCCCAAGTCATGTAGCCAGCAGAGGGCAGAGTGGGACTAGAAACCTAGTCTTTTGACACAAGCTAAATTCTTCCTTTCTTGAGTCAGTTTCCCAAACTCAGATTTGTGGACCCCTAGGGTGCCTAAGACATATTCTTCAGGATCTGGAAATTTCTATGAGAAATTTTAAGTTTTTTGTTTTTTCTTCAATGGTAGTCCTCTGTGTATCCACCTTGTAACCAACGTGCAGTCTCATGATTTCAGAATTTACATTGGGTTTATTTTCATTTATTTTTGAGATGGGGTCTCACTCTGTTGTCCAGGTTGGAGTGCAGTGGCACAGTCATAGCTCAAAATTCTGGGCTCAAGGGATCCTCTTGCTGCAGCCTCCTGAGTAGCTGGGACTACAGGCCTGCACCAGCATGCCCAGCTAATTTTCAATTTTTTTTTTTTTTTTTGTGAGATGAAGTCTTGCTTTGTCACCCAGGCTGGAATTCAGTGGCACGATCTTGGCTCACTGCAACCTCTGCCTCCCAGGTTCAAGGAATTCCCTGCCTAAGCCTCCTCTGTAGCTGGGATTACAGGCACCCGCCATCACATCTGACTAATTTTTGTGTTTTTATTAGAGACAGGGTTTCACCATCTTGGCCTGGCTTGTCTTGAACTCCTGACCTCATGATCCACCACCTAGGCCTCCCAAAGTGCTGGGATTACAGGCGTGAGCCACCGCACCCTGCCTAATTTTCAAATTTTTTATAGAGAGAAAGTCTTACTATGTTGCCCAGGCTACTCTTGAACTCCTGGCCTCAAGCGATCCTCTAGCCTGGATTTCCCAAAGTGTTGGGATTACAGGCATGAGCCACTGTGCCTGTCCAGACCTTATATTGGGTTTCATATTAAGTTTGAGTCAAGTGAAGGCCAAATGATATTACAACACACAGTCCAAATGAAGTGGTAGTTTGAAGAAAGAAAATCAGTAAGATAACAAGGTCAAAACCCCAACACAGAAGTAAAGGCAAGACAAAAATGCTACAGCAATGAGTTCCATTTTATGTGTCAAGCTGTGATTTACATTAGCAAAACAAGATCCTTTGTCATATTAATTTATGTTGCTAATTAGAATTACTTGGTTTGTAGTTTTGTTTGAATAGAATCTGTGAATTTGCTTTGGTTTTAGAATTGGATATTTCTATGAGAAATTTTAAGCTGTAAAGAATATATACCTAGATTTATGATTGTACAGCTCAAAGAACACTGTGTTAGAATTAATATAAATTGACATCGAGGTCCTTGAGAATTGGTTTTCTTTACCACTGTTCCTCCCTCAATCCATTTGTACACTGTATAGTTGCAGTGCCAGGGAAACAAGTAACCAGCCACAAAAGGGTGCCATCTGTGTTACAGCAGCAAAGGCAGTCTTTAAAATTCTAATGTGTTTCACTCCAGCCTTGTGAAAAGAACTATATACAAACAGGCAGAATCCAGCTAGCCCTGGATCTCTCAGTGAAGAAGCTGTGAGAGCTTCTGCCTAAATCAGTCTAACTTTCTGGGTCTATTTCTCAGTTTGCAAAATGAAGGATTTAAATTAGACCAGTGTTTCCTAAGGTGTGGAGACTATAGATGTCACAAAGGTGAAAATGTTTTGACTGGTTATACATTTATTTTAATGTACATTTTAAAAAATTAATTAGCAAATGAAACCTGGGATTTTATTGATATAAGGCTCAACTGATTAAAGAAAAAAGCAAATCAATTTTAAGGAAAAAAGAACAAGTAGTATGTAGATATGGCGAAAACTGTGAGGATGGTATGAAAATGAGTAAAGCTAAAAATGATCAAATGGGATGATTTAAAATGACATTTTCAGGTCTAAAATTCTGCAATAGCATAATAATCTGATAGTTAAAGGGCACTTTTATTAGGTTTAGGGAATTCAGAACAACTTATTTGAATAGATTTTGCCATGCATGCTTGAAGAGGGTTTCAGAGAGACTTAGGGCCTTTAATAGATTGATCTAGTTGCTGCTCTCTTATTCTGATTATAAAGTTAACCTGAATAACCCTAGTTAAAGTTAGTCCACTGATATTTTGAAATATAAAGTCTTTAGGCTCTTTTAACTTGACATTGCATAAAAACTCATGCTATGCAAGATGCACTTGCCTTTAGGAAGCACAAACCATCTTCTGTTTGTGCTAAATTTTTCATTCTGTGAGTCCTCACCACATTGTTGCTTCACTTCAAAAGGCTGTTGACTGAGATGGGACCTGCTTTTGATCCTGAAAGCATGAAATCAAAGGTCCATCCTTTGCAGCCACTTCCTGACACCTGCCTCCTACCGTTCTACTATTTCCTTTCATGTGCTATTTTACACGTTCAAATTTGTAGGATGAATATAAAATAGCCAGACAGAATTTTTCACAAACATACCAGAATGTATACATCCAAATAAATATTACACTTCAACACAGCAATGTGCTAGAACATTTCGGATATCATTTTTGGAGCCAGTTGAAAGGAGAAACAGTCTTTCTCATTAGGTCCTTTTCTCTGTCTTTTTATTCCCCTAGTTTTCTTGTTCTCATATTACCTCTAATCCTTCTATTTAATAACTAACACAGTTCCATTTGTTTAGTGCCTACCATGTACCAGACATAAATATTCACATTTCATTTCATCCTTAAAATAACTCCGTAAGGTGCTGTAACCCAATTTTACAGATGAGGAAACTGAGGTTTCAAAAGTTAAGTAGGCCAGGTGCAGTGGCTCATGCCTGTAATCCCAACACTTTGGGAGGCCGAGGTAGGTGGATCACAAGTCAGAAGTTCGAGACCAGCCTGGCCAACATGGTGAAATCCCCCATCTCTACTAAAAATAGAAAAATTAGCCAGGCATGCTGTCAGGCACGCTGTCAGGCACCTGTAATCCCAGCCACTTGGGAGGCTGAGGCAGGAGAATCACTTGAACCCGGGAGGCAGAAGTTGCAGTGAGCCAAGATCATATCACTGCACTCCAGCCTGGGTGTCAGAGTGAGATGCCATCTCAAAAAAAAAAAAATGTTAAGTAATCTGCATGAGGCAGAGCCAGAGCCAGAATTTCCCTGCTCAGCAGGACTCAATAATAAGCTCTGGAATACACCTCATGCATCTTGCCCATTCCCTCCTTTCTCCATCTGCCTCTAGTGTTTGCCCTGTTGTCTTCAAAAGGGAGCAGCACTGACAGCAGCCTAGAGCCATAGGCCCTGGGGAAAAGGACCACATGACTGGACAAGGCCCTGAGCTCCGGCAGGAATAGAGTACATTAGGAAACAGAACTCAGCTTTGCCGATGGCTTCTGTGGGTGGGCTGATCTGCTTCAGTGCATGCCTTGATCCTATACTACCAGACTTCAAATAGATTACTAGAAGCTCAGGTCTATAAGGAATGGAGTGGGATGGGGAACAGACTTCAATTTTCATTCACAATCCAACTCACCTGTCCACAGGTAGGTGCTATAGAGGGAGCTGTACAATAGAACAAACACCAAAATTTGTCCAACAAAATTTTTTTCTTTAACAAAATTCCATATCATCATTCCAGCACAGACAATAGACTAAGGAAAAATTAAAAGACTTTGTAAATAGCTAAGAAAACCATATAATTCAATACTGTAACAGAAAATTCCAATTAAGCCAGTCATATTCATGTTTCATTCACAGCAAACATAATTGTTCATTTAAAATTTTTTATGAATAATTATCAAGTATTCCATACTACTTATACTAAAACTTCAAGCTTTATGTTAAAAATTATTTTTATACAAAGCCTTTGACAATATACATATTCAATTGAAACAGATGACTACATTTTAAATATTAATCTTATACCTGTATTTAGTAATGGCTTAAATTAAAATTGCTAAAGTTTTTTTCCATTATAATTTGAGATATGCAAGGATTAGAAAAATAAGACTGTGAAAGTTCAATTATTAATAATTCAATTGTTTCTATTAAAAAATGCAAAGTTATCATTGAATGTAATTATTAGCCTCAGCTTTAGATAATTTAAGACATTTTGCAATATTAAATATGTTAGGCACATACTAATTGTAATCAAACTGTAATTGACTGCATTTGGTAATACTTCTGACTTTATAACTGAGAAAACCTAGCAAAGTTATTATTCCTCTATAATAGAATAATCCATGAGAAAAACATAGCTCTAAATATCAGTAGTTTTACTAACCTGAGCAATGAGTAAATTAGTTGTAAGCATATGAGGAAGCTGTTTATATTTCTTGCTCAAAAGAAGAATAGCCAGAGACCAGATCTTGAAGACAAAAGGTTCAAACATTATTTATGTTTCTTAATCTTTATAATCATAATTAAATAACATAATAATTAGCTTCTTTAAATAACCCTCTTTATCCTGGTTCAGAAAGAATTTCCAATATTTTATTTAACCTGTCTGGTTCCAAAAAGGTAAATTATTATAGCCAATGTTAAATAACAAGCATGGAGAGATCCCATAATAAATTAACTCTCCAAAAATTACAGAGAATTTAAGAACTGATATGGCCAGTCATGGTGGCTTACGCCTGTAATCCCAGCACTTTGGGAGGCCAAGGTGGGCAGATCATGAGGTCAGGAGTTTGAGACCAGCCCAGCCAACATAGTGAAACCTCATGTCTATTAAAAATACAAAAATTAGCCAGGTGTGGTGGCAGGCACCTGTAATCACAGCTACTAGGGAGGCTAAGGCAGGAGAACTGCTTGAACCCAAGAGGCAGAGGTTGCTGTAAGCCAAGATCATGCCACTGCACCAGCCTGGGTGACAGAGCAAGACTCTGTCTCAAAAAACAAACAAACAAAAAGAACAAATGCCTTGGCCAGGCAGAGTGACTTAGGAGTTCGAGACCAGCCTGACCAACATGGTGAAACTCCCATCTCTACTGAGTGTGGTGGCACATGCCTGTAATCCCAGCTCCTTGGGAGGCTAATGCAAGAGAATTACTTGAAACCCGTGAGGCAGCAGTAGAAGTGAGCTGAGCCAAGATCATGCCACTGCACTCCAGCCTGAGTGACAGAGGGACACTCTATCTCAAAAAAATAAAAAAAAGAACTAATGCCTTGACCAGGGCCATGTTCTACCTGTGCCTACCTTCAGTGTCTGGGGTGGGACACAGGGTCACAGACAACTATTCAGGAAAGGAGCTTTAGTGGGAGTTAGTTATAAGTTATATTAAAACATATACATGTTTTAATATAAGTTTTTTCTATTTCCACCACATTGGCTCATGGGATATCTAAATGCCAGGCTGTTTCACTTCAAACAACACATAGCACCCACCTTTAAGATTAATCATCTTACATTCTCATGTTTTATTCTTTTTGTGTGTGTGACACAGAGTCTCATTGGAGTGCAGTGGTGCAATCTCAGGTTACTGAAACCTCTGCCTCCCAGGCTCAAGTGACTCTCATGCCTCAGCCACCCAAGTAGCTGGGATTACAGATGCGCACCACCATACCTGACTAGTTTTGTATTTTTGGTAGAGATAGGGTTTCTCCATGTTGGCCAGGCTGGTCTTGAACTCCTGGCCTCAAGTGATCTGCTGGCCTTGGCCTCCCAAAGTATTGGGATTACAGGCATGAGCCATGGTGCCAAACCACATTCCTCATATTTTAAAGGATTGGGTTTCCATTCTACCTACATAGTGGCCAGGTAAGTATCCTGGCTGACTTTCTTCTTTCTTTCCTTATTGCCAACTGAAATGTATATGGTCTTTTTCTCCACTGCCCTGTGATGAGTGGGTGTAGTAGATTTTCAGAATATGTGACAGAGGTGGAATTTCTTTAAAATTAATCACACATTTATTTGTTACCAATATACATATTCACCCCCCATCTCCTTTCCTTTAACTGCTTTAACTGTACACATTGTCTTTTTTTCGGCCAGAATATCTGTAGTTTTACTAACATGAATTCAATAGGCCGTTTCATCTGTACTCTAGCTATCATTGCTTAATTATTTAATTTTGAGCTAGATATATTCGATCTGAGAAGCAGCCAAAAGTTTCATTAACATTAAATAGGCTGTTGGACTTGATCTCAAAGGTCCCTTCTGACCCCATGATTCCCATGATTCTAGAACAGCTAGGAATTCTATAGTGATTCATCATTTGCAGAATGCTTTTCATATATATTATTTCATTGAATCCCTTAAAACACTCATGGAAATATGTAAAATTATTGTCATTATTTTACAGCTGGAAAACAGAAGCTTAGAGAGGTTAAGGTGACTCTACAGAGACACATAGCTAATTTATGAGAGGGCCAGGAAGAAAATCCAGGTCTGACTAAATCTCATGTCTCGTGTGCTACAAAACTCACTCCCAAATGGAAAGACGAAACTCAGTTAATCAGAAGGCTGATATTAGATTTTATGAGCAGGTTTCAGCTTTCTGAAACTAGATTTTTAAATTCCTTTCTATTACCAATCTATTCTCAAAGCTTACTCTGTGGTTTCCAATCATTTTGGCATGGCAACGTACTTACCAAGGAGATCAGGCTGACAATACTTATATCGAAACTAACATTCTGGATGGCATATGCCAATGGCTTAGGGTCCATAGTGGGAAAGGTCAGTAACCAGGCAGAAACGTACATGATGGGAGCAGACACAAATGTGCTTATCACCATCCCTGAGGTTATCTGCAAAAATGAAATCAAACGGAGGAATTACAATCTCAATTAAATATATTTTAAACTTTAAATAATCAGGGCACACTAAAGCACTCTAAAATAAAGATGAGAGTTAGTAAAGATATTATAAAATCCAGCATGTTATCCAATACCATACTTTCTCTTTCTGAGAATCCTTAATAGAAAACACAATTAAGTTACCTTGGCTCCTCTTCCAATCTATGCTTAATTTATATTTATGCATAATAAATACTAGAAATTCCACTATTGATGGTTATCTTCTAGGTTCTAGAAAGTAAACCATAGCAATGATCATAAACTATAGGGCAAAAAAAAAAAAAAAAGGAATTCAAAAAGAAAAGTTACCATGCAAATATTTATTTTACAGTTTAAATAACCAGAACTGACCTCCATTAAACAACTTAGTTCCTTATTATATTTTAAAATCATGTACTCTGATGCTGTAGATACCATGTACAATACATTTAGACACTGTTAATAATTTGGTGTCAATTGATTTTAGCTATTTGTTACAGTTGATTATGTGGTATTTTGCAGCTGGTGCTTGAAACTATCAACCAATAAAACAGACTTTTTTTTCTTCAAAATTTCAGTTACTTTTCTGTAAATAATTTTTAGGTTTCAGTATAAGTACAGAAATAAAATAACTAAAACCAAAAAAGACTAATAAAGAAGGTCATGGCTGACTAAAGATCCCAAATTAAATGACTGTTGTTACATTGTTACATGATGCCATTCCTTACAATGAGGTAGCTTATAGACATCAAATTCTTATAAAAAACAATGTTGCTTGCTCTGTCACCCGGGCTGGAGTGCAGTGGTACAATCTTAGCTCAAGGCAACCTCTGCCTCCCGGATTCAAACAAATCTCATGCCTCAGCCGCCCAAGTAGCTGGGATTACAGGCATCTACCACCACACCCAGCTAATTTTTGTAGTTTTAGTAGAGATGGGGCTTCACCATGTTGGCCAGGCTGGTCTTGAACTCCCAGCCTCAAGTGATCTGCCCACCTTAACCTCCCAAAGTGCTGGGCCTCATAAAAAACAACATTGCTTTATATGTTTAGAAATTTAAAATGGGCTGGGCATGGTGGCTCATGCCTGTAATCCCAGCACTTTGGGAGGCTGAGGCAGAAGGCAGGAGTTTGAGACCAGCCTGAGGCAACGCAGGCTCCATTAATTCATTAATTATGAATTAATGAAAAATTCATTTTTTTAAATGAATTAAAATTTTTTTTCCTACTAAACACACAATCAAACTTAGAAAGTAGTATATACATACAATTTCTACTTCCATGTTGAACTGTGTTGCAAAGATAGCCACTCCTGGTGCTACAGGAAAGACACCATACAGAAACGCGTAATTCGATAAACTTGTGTGATTTACTACACTGTCGCCCTTGTCCAAGAGTTCCACCATTTCTCTGCACAGAAGTGGCAGCACCAGACTGAAGAAAAAAGAAAAACATCATTTACTTGATATCAAAGCACGCTGGTCCACCGTAGCAGACTGCTCTGGTGAATGTGGCATTAGGTTCTTCTCCTGCCCAGAAGGTATGTCTATTTGCATGCACATATTCTAGGCATGTCAACTTGGGCACATTTTGCTGAAAGAATCAAGAATTCAGTGTGGAGCCATTTAAAGGGTAACAATATTCTGGAAATATCTCACACATCAGGGATTAGGAGGGAAAAAATATTTTTTCGGTTCCACAAATATTTTTTTTTTTTTTGCCAAACAATGGTAAAAGTTGCAATTCTAGCTACTTTCTTGCTTCCTCTATTGGTTTACTGAAATGTTCAAAGAAAGAAAGAAGGTTGACAATCTGAGTAAAAACTTATTTCAAGAGAATTACTAAACTTTTTTCTTTCAAAGTATTCTAGAGAGGGAGAAACTCCTTTTTTGAAAAAAAAAAAAAAATATTTGTAAAACAAAACTTTATCATGATTGGGGGTTGAAATGGTTCAGTTAATGGTAACAACAGTGCTCAATAAGATTCTAAAATCCTGTAGAAAAGTAGATATCTTCAAGTAGCTCTTCATCTTTGTAAATACCAAAAAATTTTAGCAAAGGGAACTAAAACAACTGAGAGCAGAAAACTAGTGAAATGCAGACCTGTTGAAGAGTCAATTATTAAACAAATCCTTCAGGATTCCAAAGAAAGAGCGAATCCATAGTAACTGAGAAAATGGGGCTCTCCTTTGAAATCAACAAGACCAAGATTGATAACATTTTCACAGCAGCCCCAAACAAGCACTCTGGGATGGAGAAAAGAACTACTCTTATCTGTATTTTTTTAATTAAAAAATGTAAATATCTAATAAGTATCAAAGACACCCCCAAAATCTTTAAAATTAGAATATTTAAATTCTACTTATAAGCCAAAGTTGATAATACCATTATTGTTAAAATTATACTTATTACTTCGGCAATACTAATACTTTATTTCTGAAGAGCATAACATCACAATAAATAATTTTCAGTACTTATATTCATTTTTATTACTATAAAAATATAAATATGTTGCACTGGTCTCATGAATATAACTGTCCATACACAAGGGGAATTCCACAGTTAAGTATGCCCCAAGTGCTTTGGGATAATCTTGCAGCAAAATTATGTCACCTGCACCATGAAGTAGAACTCCATGGCTAATGGACCAAGTAAGCTGAAGAACTATTAACTAAGAAGTTGAGGCCAGGTATGGTAGCTCATGCCTGTAACCCTACCACTTTGGGAGGCCGTGGCAGGCAGATTACCTGAGGTCAGGAGTTCAAGGTCAGGCTGGCCAACATGGTGAAACCCCATCTCTACTAAAAAATACAAAAATCAGTCGGGTGTGGTGGCAGGCACCTGTAATCTCAGCTACTTGGAAGGCTGAGGCAGGAGAATCACTTGAACCTCTGAGACGGAGGTTGCAGTGAGCCGAGGTTGCGCCACTGCACTCCAGCCTGAGTGACAAAGTAAGACTCCGTCTCAAACAAAAAAACAAAAAAGAAGGCGATAAGCATTTTTCATTTGGCAAGTCAGGATCATATGGCTGATAATAATCATTCACATTGACTTAGCTATATTTAGAAAGTTTAGCCAACCTCAGAACTACAAAACACTTTTCCTAAATTCATGAAAAAAATTATATTATAAATTATTGTTCTCGTTATTACTAAGATGCTTTTGTCTTTAGAATCTTCATGGATCTGGAAAAGTCAGAAATGCTGCAAAATTTATTGGAAAATACTGTTAAACTGGGACATGAGGAGATACTGAGTAAACTTTATGTAAAAGCTGAAGGGAAACCGATTGTCTTTACCTTCTGACAGTGAAATGGAAAGAACAAGCTGCAGGGGATAAGGAAATGACTTTCCACAATACACCAACATCACATCTTCCTTTAACTCACAACTACTCTACAAGGAGGGATTATTAATATTCAAAGGGGAAAATGGTTGCAGATCCACACCCCGATGAATTGGCTAAATACGAATTCCAAAAAGCACAATTCTCAAGTTAAATAAGTGATACTTACAGTTTAGCTGTGATGAGAAGAATTAGTACAACAAATGCTGACTTCTTCAGTCTCTTTATTTTTCCTACCATCGTGAGACCAAGATAAAATAGGGCTGATCCAGAAAAAGAATTTCCAAGTCCATCAAGAAAATTTTCTACATATACAGGTACCTTTCGATCAAGAATAAAATTGAAGGCGATGCCAATGAAGACCATAAATACTATTGGGTTCTGTAATACACGCAGAAGTCCGAGTCCCACAATTTTTACTTTATTTTGAGAAGCATTTTGAGTGTCTTTCCACTTTTGGATTTCACAGAAGATAAAGCCTATAGGGTTTAACATCATAAGAGATATTGGTGCCACCAAATAAATGTACTGGAGATATTCTGGATATGTAGTTTGATATAAAGCTTCAACTGCAAAACAAGAATATTGATTTTTAAATGATGACCACAGAAATACAAATATATGTTATGTATATAACATTTTCTGTACTTAATTATAGCAATGATAAATTAACAAAATTTTCAAAATGACCCAAATAACCTATTTTTGAAAAGTACATTTTAGTAATAAAGCTGAAAAAAGAAAATGTAATAAATATAGCTTATAAAATGATAACCAAATTTAAACATTATTTTTAACCCTCACTAATTATTACTATCTAAGGGTTAAAATTGGTCTCCAAAATGGGCAGAATTATAGAATTTTCAGAAGAAACAATTCCAAGTAAAAATCTAGGGACAAACTAAACATTTAAGTAGTATTAGCAAAAATGTGATTTTTGGTATCCATGGAGAGAGCAGTTTTACCGGACTAATAAAAGACAGAAGTCAGGTCACAGAGGACTGAGAAGAGAGTTAGGAGATAAGGAAATAAAAAAAGAGCACAGATGTGATGGAGTCCACACCCTGGAACAAAAGAAACGAAGACAGGAGATGGTTGAGGCCTCTAGGAATTAGGGGCAGTTGGAGGTAAAAGAGTTCAGAGAATATCAGACAATAAGCAACTCAGTTAAATATTTCCCAGATGACTAGGGGACTTGGTGGCTGCAATGGAGTAAAGGAAAACATCACTGGAGACGAGGAGGTCAAGGAAATGACAGGGCAGAGAATTTCATGATAGTTCACAAGATAACGGCAAAACTTGAGATAAAGATGACAGTACATGGGATATGAATGAGGGGGCAGGCGCAGAATGAGGTCAGCAGGTAATAGCAGAGAGAATGAGTGGTCTAGCCAGAGGGCATGAACCTCAAAGTAGTTTTTTTTTTTTTTTTTTTTTTTTTTTGAGACGGAGTTTCGCTCTTGTTACCCAGGCTGGAGTGCAATGGCGCGATCTCGGCTCACCGCAACCTCCGCCTCCTGGGTTCAGGCAAGTCTCCTGCCTCAGCCTCCTGAGTAGCTGGGACTACAGACACGCGCCACCATGCCCAGCTAATTTTTTGTAGTTTTAGTAGAGACGGGGTTTCACCATGTTGACCAGGATGGTCTCGATCTCTTGACCTTGTGATCCACCCGCCTCGGCCTCCCAAAGTGCTGGGATTACAGGCTTGAGCCACCGCGCCCGGCCCAAAGTAGTTTTTAACAACAGAGCAGAGGGATGGTCTAGCAATGGTCCACAGTAGCTGTGAGGATGCCAGTCCAGCCTTCCACTGCTCATGTGGTGTGCTGGCAATGGGAAAGTGAACAACCTCCATTTGAGAAGGATGAAAAGGAATGAATGCTTTCAAAGAAGACTGGTAGAGATATCAAAGGAGTGGAGATAGAAAGGTAGATCTTAGAATGTTTGGGAGGGAAGTACGGTAGAGTCACATCAATACACATTTAATTAAACAAATTCAACCAAACAGAAGCTTAATTTCCCCCAACCTCCATAGCATGTTTCTAAGTGCAAATGAATTATTTCAACTGCTGTTCATTGAAGAACAATGCTAGCTAAAAAAATCTGGCTGTGTTAGACTTATGAAAAATGGTACAATATAGACAAATTACATGTGCTGTATTTGGTGGGCATTTTCTTTCTTTCTTTCTTTTTTTTTTTTGAGACGGAGTCTTGCTCTGTTGCCAGGCTGGAGTGCAGTGGCGCAATCTCAGCTCACTGCAACCTTTGCCTCCTGGGTTCAAGTAATTCTTCCGCCTCAGCCTCCCGAGTAGTTGGGACCACAGGCGTGTGCCACCACGCCCAGCTCATTTTTATATTTTTAGTAGAGACGGGGTTACACCATGTTGGCCAGGATGGTCTCAATCTCTTCACCTCATGATCCGCTCACCTAAGCCTCCCAAAGTGCTGGGATTACCGGCGTGAGCCACCACGCCCGGCCTTGGTGGGCATTTTCAAGAGTCTGAGTATATATACAAGATGACTTTAGAACCTAACCACTGCAGAAGATTTTTTTTTTTTTTTTTTTTAAATCTCATGAGGGAGGTGAGTGAGTTGGATCAGACTTCTAGCAGTTTCCTGGAAGATGTGAGGGTTTGTGACCTAGTGTTGCGTTTATGAGAGCAACTTAGGGCCTTTTCAGTAAACAACCTGGTCTGTAGCACATTTTTGGCAATGGGTCCTGAAATTATACAATCTAATACAAACAAAGCCTGATTTATAATCGACTTGAAGTTGATAACAATGAAAAAGAACAGCCACAATTGCTCACAAAGAGAGAGGCAACCAGGTGAAAACATGTAAAAGATTAGGTTTCTCAATTTACACTAAGATAAAGTGACATAAGTGGGAAAATACATTTGTTTACTTATTCAGGATATAAAAGTTCAGTTAATGTCATGCACATGTCCCATTAAAGTTATATAAGTAGATTATATAACTCTCAGAAGTTCACCTTTTTCTTAAAAGCTGAAACCTATTTTTCAACAGATTCAATCCCCATTTTCTCAGCTAAGTAAATTTAGAGATCTATATTATCTCCAAAACAAAGCAGTGGTTAAAAAATATTTGATAACATAAAATTTTGTAAGTTATTTCCACTAATTTTCAAATTAGATATGCTAGTTATGTAAGTTATTGGTTTTCTTTCAGGTTTCAGAAGGCTTCATCTTTTAAACAAAAAGCAGCACTTTCGATAACTATTTTTAGATAATTATATTTCTGATTCTCTTGAGATATTTTACCTCAAGAGAAGGATGTTCATACCTGTCCACCACTCAATTTTTATAATAGAGCATATATTTTGGAAGAGTCTTGTGTTTTCATCTAAGTATAAGAATTTTTCCTAACCAGCCACAATAAGATGCATAACAGCTATACATTTCTATGATCTACTCAAAGCCGCTATCTTAATGCCTTTTTCCAGAAATTAACTTTCCTGGCACACTAGCATTTAATCACCACCACAGAAAAAACTTTACATTGTTTTAAGAACTCAGTGCAAATTTAAGCAATAGTGTTTATATCTGGCCAATCACCACTTTCTTTCTTCCTTTGAAGGATTTTCTCTTCTTGATTGCTACTATAATCATTAGTCAAAAATCTCAAAATTAGATTACTTCATGTGTTTACCAACTAACATTCTCTTGGACCTTCTTCATCCATTTTATTCACTGCTAACAGGACCATCTAAATCTAAACTTTTAAAAGGTAAGATTTTCTCAAGGCTCTCACTGCCCACAGGAACAGCTACAAAACCTTTCTTTTACCATCCACAGTCGAGTCTCCACAATTGGGCCCTTACTTATCCACCCCATCCTTAATGCAAAGACTCCATCAGCTAATTTAATAACACAGTTATACCAGACAACCGCCACATTCATAATGATTCGTTCTATATGCTGTTCATACCATCACCCTCTAATTTCTTAATCTCCTGTTTTACCTAAATCTCACCTACTACTTACGACCTGTCTCTGGCACTACATTTTCCACCACGTCTTCTACCTATGTCATTAATCTCTCCTTCTCTGGCATGCTATGGTACTTTATTTCATACTAGTGCCACATCAACACATTCTAAGTTCCTTGAAAGCATCATTTTAATAGCCCACAGTCGCTGGCATAATTCTGAGAAAATCTGAAAATACTTGCTGAATGGTATTAACGAACCCATCAATGAATGTCAACAGTTTCGGATGTAGTAAACGTATTTGCTAATACACAGCTCTTTGCATCAAATTGTTGTCAATGAATCCATCTTTATATCCATTTTTAAACTTTATTTTTACTAATTTATTTATTTATTTTATTTTTTATTTTGAGATGGAGTCTCGCTCTTGTTACCCAGGCTGGAGTGCAATGGCACGATCTCGGCTCACTGCAACCTCTGCCTCCTGGGTTCAGGCAATTCTCCTGCCTCAGCCTCCTGAGTAGCTGGGATTACAGGCATGCGCCACCATGCCCAGCTAATTTTTTGTATTTTTAGTAGAGACGGGGTTTCACCATGTTGACCAGGATGGTCTCGATCTCTTGACCTCGTGATCCACCCGCCTCGGCCTCCCAAAGTGCTGGGATTACAGGCTTGAGCCACCGCGCCCGGCTTTACTAATTTATTTTTAACTCATAAATATAAATTATATATTTATAATGTACATGTTTTGAAATATGTATACATTATGGAATGGATAAATCAAGCTAATTAAAATATGTATCATCTCACATATTTGTTTTTTTCTGATGGGAACACAAAATCTACTCTCAGCAATTTTCAAGAAGTGTTGTTATTAACCATTGTCACCATGTTGTACAATAAATCTAACTGAAATTTTGTATCTTTTTTTAATGTTTTACACATTATGAATATTTATAAAGCAGGTTGCTACTGGGGTATTTTAAGTCAGCTGACCAAGTATACAAAGGCAGAATTGTAGTCCAGAGGGAACACATAAAAATTTGTGATTAAATAAATACATGTTAAATTACTAGAATAGGGTTCAACATGGGAATTTCAGTCTACCTCTGTCATTCATTTGCATAATTAACATTATATCTTTATCTATAAATTGGCAGTACTTATTTTTTGCTATCAATCTGAAGACGGTTTTTCAAACCTGAAAAAATATACATGAAAGCTGTATAGTATAGTAACTAAAATTAGATTTATAATCATTATATCAACTTTTAAGTTCTAATTAATTAATGCTTATAAATAAGGCTCTTGGAGGGTGGGGGTAATCACATTATGAGGAGTTATTATATAGCTTTGAAGAACTAAGAGACAAAATTAGCCACCCACTGTGCTTCCTATTTTGATTCCTGCAGGGTTTCCATCCCTAGCATATAACACAAAGACCCAGACAAGATCATTCTATTATGTAATGGCATATAGTTAAATGCTTCATTTCCTTTCTGTTTACAGCTCAAACACTAGAGCATAATTACGATTAGTCAGGGTACTTATGCTATCAGCATTGTTTGAAGAATAAATTATAGGACTTAACTATGCTCTATTAGTATCTTTTAATGACAGAGGCAGGGAACCATTCTAATATGCTGAAATCAACATTTTGCCATGGGAGACTCTTGGTTTCTTCTCATACTTGGATTTTAAAAAGTACTTTAGGAAACAATTGCTCTAAAACACAGTGAGCTTTTATTATTTTTTTTTTAGAGACGGGTCTCACTGTCACCCAGGCTTAAGTACAGTAGCAATCATAGCTCACTGCAGCCTCGAACTCTTGGGATCAACAGATCCTCCTGTCTCAGCCTCCCAAGTAGCTGGGACTACAGGCTTATGCCACCACATCTGGCTAATTTTGCTGCTGTTGTTGTAGAGAGAGGGATTCACTATGTTGTCCAGGATGGTCTCAAACTCCTAGACTCAAGGGATCCCTCTGCCGCGGCCTCCCAAAATGTTGGAATTACAGGCATGAGCCACCATGGGGTCCAGCCTTCTTTTTTAGTTGCTATATGTACTATTCTGTTACTTGAGTAAAAATATATCATTTTAATGTAATTTCATTGACTGTTACAGCTGTCATAGTATGTAGTAAAAGAAAATGTGACTATCCTTTTTCTTTATTCATTAACTTATATCTTCTCCTTGCCAGCATTTCCTGTGTTAACTGCAAATTGGACAGATGAAGAACAAATCCAGTCTTAAAAAGGACATTTCTTGTGACCCATCAATGCTCATCTGTGAGCAAGAGAGTAGGAAGTCCTTGGAGAGGCCAGGAAACAAAAGAAAGAAAGGTCTTTTCTCTGGAGACAGTATTCTTTCTCTTTTCACCAAGAACAAGGTCAGGAGGCAGATGGCACAGCAGCAGTAATACATTACCTCATCAGACAGAGATACTCAGCCCTAATAGTTCTACACCACACCTTCCAATGTCTAGCTATATGAAAAAGCATTTGTGTAATATATTGTTTTTTAGCAAAGTTATATTCTACAACTTAATGTTATAAGAGCTTTCATTACTGTGATTTAAAAAACAAAAACATAAAAACAAAAATTATACCTTGAAATCAACAAACAACCATCAGGGAAATTTGGGCTGACACATGGCTAGAAACGTGATTATTACCAGATTCACTGATTTAATGTGGGACATAAGAAAAGCCGTGATAAAATGGCTGATTACATTTTTTATTTGGAAAGTCTACCTCAATATGACAATAGATTAACTATTCTAATAGGTCTTTTTCCACTACTACTCATTTTATGGAATATTTTAGAGGAAAAGACCCTTTGATTCTTTCTGAAACTAGTATATTACAAGGCTGGGTGGGTTTCTGGAGACTGAACCGACACATTATGTAACTGCATAGCATAAGAGAATGCCCGGGATTTACAACCAGAAGACCTAGGTTTGGGTCTCAATTACCTGCTAGTTGTGTGACCTGGGATAAAATAATTTAAATCTCTGTAAGCCTGTTTCCTTATTTGAAAATGAGGATAATAATATCTGCCCTGCTCAAATAAGATAAGTATATAAGAAAGTACTCTGTAAACTATGCAGTCAGAAATGTTAGTTCTATTTCATTATCAGCTTACTAATCTATGAAAGCATGAATCTATATACTTCTATTTATGTCTAAAGTAAGATACGGCAATATTTATCAGACATTTAAAACCATGGTACTAGGCCGGGCGCGGTGGCTCAAGCCTGTAATCCCAGCACTTTGGGAGGCCGAGGCAGGTGGATCACGAGGTCAAGAGATCAAGACCATCCTGGTCAACATGGTGAAACCCCGTCTCTACTAAAAATACAAAAATTCAGCTGGGCATGGTGGCGTGTGCCTGTAATCCCAGCTATTCAGGAGGTTGAGGCAGGAGAATTGCCTGAACCCAGGAGGCAGAGGCTGCGGTGAGCCGAGATCACGCCATTGCACTCCAGCCTGGGTAACAAGAGCGAAACTCCGTCTCA